>NC_042285.1:24629454-24759454 GCF_901000725.2 Takifugu rubripes | reverse complement strand
CATCTGCATACAAGAGATCCGAGGCTCAGCTGATTGACAGTCAGGTTATTAGTCACTCTTATTCTGTTCACCAACATTTCTGTTCACTTTCTTGGTTGCTGTAAATGAACTTTGTACTCACCCCCGATTCTAAACTGAGATGTTTATCTTGGTCACCAAATCCACTAGTTCACGATGACATGCCTGCCTGAAGGAATCACTGACTCAGAATGGATTCAAATGTCTTTTATTTGACATCCAAACAATATGGTGTTGAACTCATCAGCCAGTCAAGCTTTTGTCAACATGGCAACATGGCATCACAGGGAATTTTCGTAATGTTTTCAGTTGCTCTTATTCGACTGCAGGCTAATCCCACCGGTGAGGTTCACCTGCAACAAGCTGCCATCACCCAACCTGCTGCCGCTGCGCTGAGCTGCGTCTTCTGCACGGTCGTGGTTCTCAAAGCGTACAGGCAGTGAATGCATCTTGAGCTTATGGAGACTGACTTGGTCTGCGTGACCTCCAGACAGAGAGGACAGACTGGACGTTGATGTTTATGCATTGTCCAATTTTGATGCTAATTCCTTTGCACTATTTGACCATGATGGGAACAAGGCAGTCCCTACACAACACTATCATTCACTCTTTTAAATGATGCGTTTAGAGGAGGATCATTTTCTTACTTAGTTTAGTTGTGGGGTTTTTTGTAAAATAATAAGACCAAGCTGGAGAACAATGTGTATTTCAACGTTGTTTTTTTTTCTCTCTGTGGCAGGCACAAGAAGAACATCAGCCCTGGCATCCCACCCATAGGGTGTTAAATTATGACCACAGAACCAGCTTGTTACACCGAATCACATTTTGCAATAAAAGTATTCCGTGCTGTTAGCCCGGGATAATCTGTTTCTCTGTAATTTAATACTTTTATGGTAGCAAATGATGAAATATAGCCAGGACAGGATCGGAAAAGTGCATTACACAGGCTCTGGATGGTAGCGTGCTGCCTAATGAAGCCATTAACTTCACACTACCAAATTTAATACAGGCAAAATAATGGCTTCATTAGTGACACACGTGGCCGACTCGTAAGAAAGGGCATTCAAATGTTTTGTGTGTTGCTTGTGTTGTAAAGACATGGGGACGCTTTTGTTTGTTCTGTTTCCTTCTTTTTTTAGTGCGGGACATTAACGAGGCATTTACTGCAGTTCCATTTTCTTGGCCAATAAGGGTTCACATTTTTAGATGGAAAAAATGATGTTGTTATGTAGTCATGTGACCTGAGAATATGAAATTCAAAGATGAACTGAAAAGAGATGTACATTAATTATTTGTTCTAACTGAAATTGTTCAAACCCAGAAACATACACAAATTGCACTCAAAAACATTTTTTTCATTCAACAACAAACAAGCTTTTTTTTTTTTAACCTTAATTGAATGACTGTTAATGTTGCTATTATTTTTTATCATAATGCCAGTGTTTCAGGAGCTGTAAAGGGATGTTAAATTAAAACTTTTTGCTCCACATTTACTATCTGCAAAACATTTTTTTTCTGTTGTCTGACAGATAAAAATAGCTAAAGTACTTTCGTTATCGTACCATTATTTACAATCCCCAATTTCAAAGATTGTAGATCACAATGATCGGTTTAATGAACAACACTATGACACTAAAAAAGACAATAGCAATTGTTAAAAAATGAAATCAATCTTTTTAATCTTTAATCACCATCTAACTGTTTGAAGAGACACAACTCTATACAATCTGCTCTAATCCATTATCTTCTCTGAGTTTATCATATTCACACATGATCAGTCAGGTAATTATAATTAGGAGGTGTTAATGAGGAAGACAGAAATGGCCTTGGCGTCGTCTTCACGGCGGATCAGAGAACAGCACCAAACGCCTGAGCTCCAGCTGAGTTTAACCAGCCTTGGTGAGGTGACGATGGGCCATCATTTTCCCAGAATCCCTCTCTTCCTTTCATTCAGAACTTCCTCACGTAGATTACGGTCTGTGGCTGTTGTTGTATGTGGTGTCTCTCTCTCCCCCCGGCCCCATTCTCCAAGGTTCAAACCTCAGTTTAATACATCATTTATCAAATTATGGAAGTCATTAGTGTCAAGATTGGAAACTTGCAAATTCTTGGTGGCAGCTCGTTTTGCATATAAAGCAGAGAATGTAGCTTTAATGCCCGGCTAAATATCAATGACAGTCGTTGTTACGATTGATGGATGAGCTTCATAATTAAATAGTGCCCCCACTTTTGACTATTAATAAGAAGAGGGAACTAATTCCCCCCCCTCTCTGGTGTGGAGTTTGAAGCAGTTCTATCGTTGCCCAACACGAGTGAATAAACATGGTCGCAGCCTCAGTTGATGATCGCTGAAAGCTCTCGACTCCCTCTGGGTTTTCTGCACTTCCTCTGCGAGTCAAGACCCAACGGACCCCGTCATTAATCAAAGTAAAACACAACGTTTCGATGCCAGAACACAGAAATGATGTAGGGGTTGTTGAATTAAGTTGAGCACTTCATCAGCACATTCATTGACCTCAACAGAGTCAATATTGGATTCAAAAGTCAATTTGGAAATTCTGCCCAGGTGAGGGGAAAAATAGAGCTCCGAAGTGATGTAATTGAGTGTGACGTTATTATTTTCCACTAATTCTCATCAATTTCCTCTCAGCTGAGGCAAAAATATGACCAAAAGTTGCCATAATCGCTGAACACGTCGTGTATCAAAATTAGAAACTTTTTTGAGCTTTAAGAAAGCCAAAAATTATATTTAGCTTCAGTTAAAACCAATGCACTGCCATTATCTCCCCCACCGCGGTTAAAAAAAAACGGGTCCAAGTTTTGCTCCAGTGTGAACAGTTTAATTCATATTTATCAGATTTTGCAAGTCTGGAGCTTAAGTTCAAGTTTTAAGTCAAAGCGCTGGATTGCATGGATGAAATATTTAGCCAGCCTGTTCTTGCTTTTCCTCCGCCTTCCATCATTTATTCATTCTGACCCAAAATGGTTTCATGACTTACAACCAGCTGAGAACACAGCTGCCTCCCAGAGGGTCAAAACATATTGCGGGCCCCGTTCTGTCTTGTTCCATTCACATTCTTCCAAACTGTATTCATGCATAATAAATACAGAGCATCTCTATGGGGAATTAAAGTTTATCAAGCCTGTTTCATGTTCTGCCACATAAGTAAAGAACTTTGAGCTCAGGCTGCTGCTCAGTATATAAGCTATGTCACATCATTAATTGAAAGATGAAGTTTACTCTGGATTTATGACCTACTCAGTCCAGCCTGGTCAAAGTTTCCTCCACCATCCGTCAATACAGACGTGGCTTTCTGTCCTGGTTTTAGCCTCTTGGTCATTTTTGTGGAGAGAGAAATCTTAAAAAAGGTTTTCAAGAGCAACATAACGTTTGTTACATCGTTCAAGCTTCCTGTCATGCTGATGCAAAGCAGGTTTTACACCCCAAGGATCAACAAATTGTTGCTTATCGAGGACTTTTTGTTCTTGTATTTGGAAAGCTGTAAAACATTTCTCATTGCCAAGCTAACTGACACTGGCTCTCTATATTTTAGCCATGTTTACACATGCAGGCTCTCCCAGCAATGCTGCAAGTATTTGTTTAAAGAGGGTCCTTTTAATTAAACTTTTTCCGGTGGGAGGCCTTCGTCCCACAACGCACGGCGACGTGGGGAAAGTTTTTGTCGCCCTGAAGCCAGAGTGTTGGCAGAGGAAGATAATGAGAGTGAGAGACTGAGGAAGATGGTGACATTCAGATAATTTTACTGTATATTCAACAAGAGGAAAGCGAGGGTCACCTGGGGAGAACTGCATAATAAATCATGTTCTTTAAGTTCTTCAGCTCAGGCTTCTCTGCAGAGGAGTAATGAGAACATAAAGAACCCAGGCGCAGCTCGCCCCAGTACAGAGTAAAGTGAAAAAGACAGACAGTGTGAGCGCCTGTTTATCTGTGTGTCTCAGAACATTCGGCACGTCTGCATGTGAAGCGACAATACCGGAGGACCGTCAGACATAATGCAGCACTTTAATTGATTCTTTAGGGAATATTTAATTTGTTTTTGAAGACAGTTGCAGCCCCAGCGAGACAGTTTGTGCTTTGAAAGCTCAATGCTGATTCTTGATTTTATGGTATACGAAAACTTATCATACGGTATTAAATTCCACGGCCACGCTCTGCGAGGTGCGAACCACAACAGCTTTCAGCCAAATGCATATTTGAATCTGTAAATTAGGGTAGAATGATATTTATGTTTCACCCTGTTAGCATGCTTATATCTTCTAAAACCTCCTTCACACGTGACAAAAGTACCAAAGTAAACGTGAATGACATGACTGCAGCGAAACGTCTCACTCGCCCCCTGGTGGCTGAGTGAAATAATTATTCATTATGGCTTGAAACAGTAATGCTGCAATTAGCCCGGCCACAGTGTACATTCATAACTGGATATCAATATATGCTAAGCGAAACCTCGAAATCAGATTTAGATACACATACAAATAATATAATTCTTAAGGAATGCCACTTGTGAGGCATCCATGCATGAAACTAGACTTGACCAAGTAGCAACACAGCAGCTAATTAGAGCATTGGGAAAGGGTATGACAGTTGCACTGAACGCAAATCACAACAATAAAATAAATGATATTTCTTTTTATGTGAATATGCTAAAGTCTGAAGTTGAGACTGACCCTGCCTCCACCGCTGAGATCTCTTTCAGCCAGTTAATTTAGATGACCTATGTTTCACAGCAAGAGTTTGTGGGGTCTTGGAACGTCACATCACCTCCTACTTCCTCTCAATTACTGCCGGACTATAGATCTGCCCCGTCACACAGCAATTCTGGGAGATATACTTGACCTTTACAGGGATTAAGTCAAAGTTATACTGCATAACTGTCTATTTAAGACTTACACTAATGAAGTCAAACAGTGAGACCTTTGCCTCCCATGTAAATGTCACTGGACGTCATGGAGCACTTGAAAGTCTATCCAAGCTCCAGGACATTTAGAGGAACTTTTTGTTATATTATTCCTTCTCCCCCATCTGCGATAGTGGATTTCTTTCCCTGGCCTGTATTTGAGCTGCCTGAGGCATAAACCATTAATCTGCTGCTCAGGCCCGATATGCAAATGATGACATAATGTGACTCTCTCTGCTCATTTTGGACCAATTTTCGTTCATTTCCAGGATGCATTAGAGCACTGAAAAGATGCCAATCAAATAAACCAACACATCTTTAATCTGAGTTAAAAATCCAAAGGCATTGAGTTTGTTTATTTGTTCAAATGGTTTTTTTTTATTCAACTCTTTGTTGTTCTCTCTATAACAAATATATTCAAAACTGTGTTTCAGAAGAAACATGTAGTTTTCTGTAAAATGGAATGAGGTTCAAATGAAACTAACAAGATTGAACATTTGAATATTTGAATGCTTACTTGATACTGACAGAATGCTGGAAATTAGAACATTTTTACTTATGTTCTAATCTTTTTCTAATTGTAATAATCTGAATGAACAAAGGCCTTCCCTGAAAACAACATAAACTTGCTGCAACAACTCCAAATATTCTGAGTCTTAACACATGTAACCTAAAATGTCCCTGATGTGCTGGTTTTTGTATGGTTGTACCATTTCACATCATCCTAAATTTGCTGAGGCAGCAATTCGTCACATTTTGGGAATAAATTCAGAGAACTAAGACAATGTCTTGCTGGGAGTTCACAATTAAATCTTTGGACACTTGATGTAATTGTAGAATTGACTTTCATACATGAATTCTCCTCCCGGTTTTTGATCAAATCGTGTTTTTTCTGTTTATTTGAAATGTGCATGTATTAGCAGTTGAATAATTAGAACCTGTAAAGAATGGAACGGCCCATCAACCATCCAAGACCCTCCTCATTATAGTAAAACCTCTTAATAATTATTATTTAATAGGGTGTTGCTGATTATTTCCTTGCAATTACATATCTGGTTGCTTGTTAGTTCTATTTAAGTGTCAGAAAGTTTGTGAAGTAGTTGGAAAATAAGAAGAAAAAGTGGGTGAGTGGGCGAGTGAGACAGCGCTGTCGCCAAGGTAGATCGAGAGGGATCTGATCCCGGGCCAATAAGATGGATAAGAGTTTGCCTGTGCTTAAGAAATCAAAACATTTGCTCATGGAAAGTAGGCAGACACTTCAATTTCACTGGAAACCCGACCGAGCGTGGGAGGAAAAGAGGGAAGTAGTCGGCAAAATGACGGAGAATCAAATCAATATTCTTGTTAACACAACTCTACAAGTGTTTAGAGTGGTAAGCTCTGGAACCTTCCAAGGGGGCATCGCCCAGAGACTCTCACTTTGCACCTTTTATAACACACTTTACAACTATGTTCATTATAAAGGGAAGACAAGAGAAGAGAGCGTGAAAGTTAGATTTTGCAGCAATATTCGCAGTGAAACGGGTCCAGTTCATGATATATCCACCATCTCGGAGGGGTCATGGGTTCCATGCTGGGAAGTTGAGAGTCACTAAAACTACTAAACAACTAAAACTTCCATTAAAGAGTTTCCAAGTAGATTTACCCAGAGTAAGGGAGGATTTCAGTCATTTAAATCTTCTTCTGGAGCCTTTAGTGACCTCTCTCCCTGTTGCATTTATTTTCTCATGTTTGTAGTTGTGTGGACACTCCGGTGGGGGGGGATTTGACTTAAACTTCTTCCATTTATCATAGTCAGACAGCGTCTACCATGACTGGTCCAAATGCTTTTCAGATGGCTTCAGAACTCAGGTTATTGTTATTGTTCATTTATTGAGGGCTGTTTTGTTGTATTCTCGAACCTGCTGAACAAAGTCCTTAGCATTCCTGCTAACTCTGGCAGGTTTCATGAGTTATCCGTGGAATGGATGAAAAGAAGGATGCATCCCCCCCTTTCCTCCCCGCACTCTTTCCTCCCAGGTCTGGTGGGAGACAAAGAGCCCCCCTCTTTATGAGAAGGCGAAATTGCCTTCTCATTGAATAACAGCTTCATAGCTTGTAGCTAAGTATGGCATTGATCTTTCAAATGAAATTGACTGATTATGACCGCACATGGCAAACAGGTTTGGGCTGTTGGGGTAAAATTGCAGCACGGCCATTAGGTAAAAGATTCCTCAAACAAATGTGACAGGAAACCGGTAAAATGAAGACAGTGATTGCACTGCGCTGGGCGAGTGGGGGGAAATGTGGAAGTTAGGGCCAAGACAGAGAAATCCAGAGCAGAATGAGAAACGTCAGCACTGATTCAGTGAAAGTCCCAGTCTGTCTCACTTGTCATGTCTACCCCACCTGAAAACTATGAAAAACCAGGAAACACTCCTCCTGTTTCACACAACACGAGCAGTTTCTTTTGTTTCCACAATAATACAAAGCGTCGGCGCGTGTTTGATCCCAAGCTGCAGCAACACAACAAACCCACCAGTGGACAGGGGATGAAGAAAGATGCAGAAGAAAGGCTCCCTCTGAGTGACAGCGCTCATAAATCTTTCTGTGTGATCTCGCAAGAAACCAGGCCTGGGTGTCAAAACCAAGTGAGACAGAAAAAGTTAAAGGGGGTTAGTTTTCAGAATCTCTAGACGAGAACTTTATTGATTAATTCATGTTTTCGCTATGTTGTATATTTTAGTAAAACGCACGGCGATCGTCAGTATGGAGTCTGTAATTGAGTTAAAGTTCACCATCTTTGGAAGATCAGACACCAATCTGCCTGATAAAAAACTCGTTAACAAGGCAGAAACCATCTTCCTGGGAACATCTTTGGACGGATCAGTGTCGCTCCATCCCATGTGGTGTGACTGTAACCGACCACCGGAGGCAGTCACAGTCCTTTGTGTTTTGATCTGAAAGCTTTTAGGTAGTGTTCCATCAGAGCATCACGCCTTCCAACCTTCCTCTGTCATGAAAATGGTGCACTTAATATCCAAATAACGCCAAGGCATTATTAATTATAATAATAACACCAAGGCATTATTACAGCAGTTTACACAACAACTCACTAGCTTAGTAACCAATGTAGCTACTGTTTAAACCTGTCCTGCGCACTCATGCACTCCATCATCTGTATACACGTAATTTATAATTTGCACATCTCCTCTATCTTATGTAAATAGCTAAATAGCTCCTGCACTTATAGTCTAAGGCATTTAATGTAAACACCATCTGTAAAATATGTTTATAGCACAACCCGGTAAACGATTGTAAAAATAACTGCACATACTGTATTTATTAAGTTATTATCCTCACTTGCTGCTTCTTTTGCACTTCTGGTTAGATGCTAAACTGCATTTTGTTGCTCTGTACCTGTACATGTGCAATAACAATAAAGTTGAATCTAATCTAATCTAATCTAATTATTAAAATAATGAGTGCATAGTGCATGCACTCAAAAGGAAAGTTCCAGGAAATAAAGATAGGAGATGCATAGAAGAACATCATGTGACTTAACAAGGTAATGGTAAAGTTACTGAGAGCTGTGAATTCAACAGTGTCTGAATGCAGATTGTTCAGGAACACTCTCTGTTTGTGTTCCTGTTAACATCAAGCCAAGCCATACATAAGACTGTAAAGACTGAACACCAGCCAGAACGCAAACAGCCTCCAAGGACAAACTCAGTTTTCACTTTGACACTTTCTTCCACCGCACTGTGGCTGCTTTGACCTCTGTTACTTTGGCATCTCCTCCAGCATTGTCTCTGCAGTTATAAGACAAAAACCCACTGCTGGACAAGAGCCACAGAACCGTTTAGGTCCCTCTGGGAATATTGTTCCAAAAGGTTTGTTGTCCAACGTGACTCTAAGATTCCATTTCTGACGAGGTTTATGGCAATAGGAGTTTCACTGGGGTGACCAGATTTGAGTTTGTGCACGAGATGGTGGGTGTGACACATGTTTGAGCTTCTAGTGGAATAGAATCAACTTTACATTTTTAGAGGACAGTTCCAGGCAAAGGAGGATATCTGGTCACCAGGTTATTAACCACAGTAGAAACTTAGAATGTTCTGCTGACTCACATCAGTGAAAACTACACATTCTGCAAGCCCATAATAGTAGATTGTCTTGGACCTGATTAAAAAAGGGGGAGGAATGGGTTTAGTTTGACAAGACTTTAATCACCTTTGAAATTAGTTTTCTCTGCAGGGATCCCGCTCAACTTCTCAGCATTTTTGACTTTAACATCTCTGGGAAGGAGAAGCAGAAGCCCAGCTGATAGCGGGTGAGTGCAGGAAAAGCTGTGGATGAATTAAGGAAAATGCCAGAGCTGTCGGGAGGAAGACGGGATTTGGAAAAGAATAAAGCTCTTATTTTTTGAACACGTGGTCTTATTTATGATCCAGTGGCTTCTTAACACATTATTTACCATATTTGGAACATTTGTGGCTATTACTGTGATGAAAGAAGCAAAATCTGTCACCTGTAAGACGAGAGAGATGCAGTTGGGATTTTTGTTTAATGTTTTTGTGACATATCGACAGCATATAAGGAGGTTGAAAAGCCAGTTTTGTCTTGCACTGACATTACAAGACAATACAAGAGCAAGTAAAGGCTCATGTATCTAATCTAACATCTGCCATATGTGCTCAGCAGCAAAACAACAACTTATTACCAATTAAGCTGTCAAAGCACTCTGTGTGTGTGTGTGTGTGTGTGTGTGTGTGTGTGTGTGTGTGTGTATACTGTATATATATATAAAAATTATATATATATATATATATATGTATATATATACTGTGTATATGGGTCATTGCATGTAGTTTGAAGCAATGCATCTGTGGTTATTCATGCCATCCAACTACAAGCCTAATGGAGCCTTTTGGGCACCTGCCTTCTGCTTTACATCGATCAGGCACGTGCTGTGAGTCTCAGAGTGCTGGTTCTGGTTGGCCAGTGAAGCACCGTGTGCATTACAGCTCTGGCAAATACAACAAACCAGAGGGGAATCCAGCGGGTGCATTCGCCTTTCTGCAAACTCTACCCAATTAGAAGGAATAAAAAAATCCTCCAGTCCTCATTAGATGGATTTACAGGTGGCTAATGAGCTGATATTTAAAACTTGTCACTTGCACTGTCCCCCCCCCCTCCTCCCCGGCTTTGGCCGCCCTCCAGTATGGAGCAGCCAGTCTGCTGGCCTGCCAATATTGCTCTGTATCAGCAAAATGTCAACTGGGAACACACAGCCACACACACACACACTCACAATGGTGACAATATGCCTATTCCCATTAACTGAAAGTGTGCATTCAAGATGGATGACCTTAATTTGATTCTGGTAATATAGGTATAAAATAAGGTATATGACACAAAAGGGCTATTTCACTTGTCTCTGTAATTATGCTTGGTGGCTGTTTAGGCCCCTGTGGCCTCAGGCTGGCATGACATTTTATATTTGCTGTGCTTATTAAAAAAAAACATCTCTATTTTTTAAGCACCAAGTAATAAAAAAAAGAAAATAAATTCAACCACAAGCCAGCATCTTGTCTTTCATGCCAGTCATTAAGATCGCGTAGGTAGTCTGCCTCCAGACCATAACAATTCTGTTTGCAGTCCATGAAATATTACCACAGTAGTCTGCAGCAAGAGGCATTTTAGCTGGAAATGGCTCCCTGTGCCTGGTTGTATATACAGCTGGGGCTGAGAGGTGCTCATAATTCAATGCAGCCTTTGGCACTTTTCATTCACTGTCTGCCGGGGCCGGGTACCGGTTAAATGACAGTGAAAGCCACTACTACACTCCTGCTATGGCTTCATGATTGGTTTGGACCCCAAGGCACCATGGCCAGAGTGCTAAATGGGAACATGGCTGCCAATCACTTGTTATTAACACCTGACATTTCAGGAGGAAGCCAATGTCAGAAGGGAGACACATGTCAGGGAGGAGCTCAAGTGGACCCAGGTGTTACAAGGCCGACAGAAATGACCTGAACAGTGGCTCAGGCCATCAAACGGCTACATGCTCTACAGGAAGGCTGGGAGCCAGTGGTCTGGAGCATTTTGTCACCTAAACCCCATAATGTAGTATGATATGATGTGAAATATCTCCAGTCAGGGAGTAGTATGTTGTATAGTAAATCGATAAATAAACAAGGTCAATAATAGGATCAAATGGGGAAAAATGTGCCCTGATTTGCTTTAATTGAATGACATAATGTCTTTTTTCTCTCACAGTAATATTGTAATGCGGTTTAACACTTTATGTTCCTTAAAGTCATTTTGTTGTCAGGAGGTGCATTTTTTCATTGTGGTGTTTAATTCTTGTCTCGTCTTCTTAACAACTTTATTCCTTTCGGGGTCAGCGGGAGGGTACACAATGGGTTTAATTGCCTTTAATTCTCTGTATGGGCTGATCAAGAGGGGGAGTATTCATGCTTCAAAAATATAGTGTACAAAAATGTATAAACGTGTGCTGATGAGTAACTAGAATCTATCTATCTATCTATCTATCTATCTATCTATCTATCTATCTATCTATCTATCTATCTATCTATCTATCTATCTATCTATCACTTGATAAGACGGTATATGATAACATTAGATAAAATATGGAAATGTGCCATTGAAATAAATCATGAAAATATGCCCAGTTTCTGTTAGAATAAAAGGTTTTCGAGTTAGAGCAAATAAGGAACTTGTCACTCTCACAGGAAACTCTCTCTCTCTCTCTCTCTCTGCAGTTTCTTACTCACTTCCGCATTGTGGTCACATGACAGGCCACATACAGCGTGACGAGAGGAGGAGGAGGGCGTCAGCGTTCTCCACCGCGCGCTGCGCATTTTTCTTAGATCGCTGTTTTAACTGGCCATACCCGGCCCACATCCTACGTAAAGTTCGTAGAGGGCGTTGGTAAATGACTTGCTCTTCGCGCGTTGACGTAAATCGGACGGGGAGGGGAATTTTGGTACCGAGCGGAGAGGAGATGCACACGGCACTCGAGTGAGGTAACTATATAAAGCCATTTGTTATCATTTACTCCCACAACATGGACCCTGCCGGTGCTTTGCTAGTGCGCGTCTTGTTTTCTTTGCCGTTTTTAAACACCTGTTCTCAATATTTCATTCAAAACACCATTAAATGCCACTGCTCATTGTAGGCAGTGGGCTAATTTTCACTGGGACCTGTGCTAGCTGACTGTAGCGGGTAGAATCAATGCCTCAAGGCTAGCTTTAATGTTAGCATGTCGCAAACTAGCTTGTCGTTTCGAAACAAGCGGACTAGGTTTGTTTAAGCTTCGCTTTTTTTCCGTACCGTGTTTCGTAGCCGATACCAAGTTATTATGTCGGGATGTGCTCTTTCGTGCGTGTTAGACTGAAGTTTTGGTCAAGGTGCTGTCCATGTGCCGTGTAGAGTTCAGCAGTCCGTTAACATATGGACGGAATTGTTGCTCTATCTCGTTAATAAAGTGAAATTATTCTCTTCGTGGAATTCCTCTCTCTTAATTCTCTTTGCGTAAGGCGTAATATTTATTTCTTGGCGAAATGCGTGTTTGCCGCACAGTTCTGTGAACATCGCACATGGTTCTGCCCCGGATCTCTCTGAGGATGTGTGATCTGGAAGATTAAAGCACATGTGACCTTGTTCTGTGCAGTCTCACGCAGATCTTGTTCCTAACTTGATAAAACTGCACCATCGAACCACTATCACCAGACCCCTTCAACTTTGTGAACATGGGAATAGCCACGTCCAACATGGCGAACCTAAATGTAACCTAAAGTTCCTTGAAGCTACTGAGCCCCCGGATGTATTGAAGGTGTAAGCTTCTTATGTGGGCAGTTATCGTGGGAACACTGTGCGCCATTCTATTCAGACAGTCCACAAAGCAGTTCTGAGGGGTTTTATGGTATGGAAAGACCTTTGCATTGTTAAATTCAAGCTTTTCTTGGAATAAATGCTGAGAAAACTGATCCAGACGAATGTTCCCCCGATATGAAACTGACTACGGAGAATGGGTGTTTTCCTTTACGTGCGACACCACCTTTGTTAAACAGTTGAAAGAACCGAAGGGAAAGATGATCTGGGCCTTGTTTACACAAGCGTTGGGGGAGAGGTGCGCCGCTTATTTTGGATGTAAGAGGGATACAGCAAAAACAACAGGGTTGGGATTCCACCAGGGTTTTAAGATTTATCTTAACATTGTAGTTGTGTCCGTTCCACAGGAATATTACTAACGATCACGCAAGATTAAGATCAGCAACTGCTGGGTGATCCACAAAACGTGGCATTTTAATCACACCATCTTGTATTTCCATCTGTATTATTGGTCACAAACACAAATATCCAAACTTAAACTGGCTGGCACATTTTTAAATCGGCGAGCTCACGCGGATTCGTTACATTAGTGTTAAAGTAGCGTAAGTTTCCACCTACAATCGGTAGTAAAACATCTGTTAGCGCTTTTCAAGCACTTGTGTTGTCTAATTCAGGTCACTTCTCGAATGATTGCGCTGTTGCATGAGTATGAAACTCCAGAGCCCATACGTCTGGGAGGCACGTGTCAGTCCATATCAGGGCTGATGGGTGGATAAGCCTGGAAATCTGCAGCTGGTTCCAAGGACATTCCTCTATTTTAATGAACAGATCAGGCAAACTTAACAAGGCAGAGAGATGTTTTGAGAGTTTCCTGCCTTTTTTAAAAAAAAAAACTCCCGACCGACTTCCCTCACAGCGGTGCAGTCAGACAATCAGGAGCTTTTCAGGTGGATGATCTGCTGCCTGCTGCTCAAACATGCAGACATGCATACTCCCTCAGCCCTCCACCCACACCTCCAATCCTCTCTGCTCAAATTAGTGAAGCCTTTGCCCTCGGAGGTCTGAAGAGCTTCACTCTTATGCCCGTGTTACTTTTGAGATGGACATTTTAGTGTGGATGTGCTTATTTTTGTGAGGTGAGCAGGAAGAATCCCTTTGATTTGTGCACGGTGGCTGTCTGTTGTGTTTCCAGGACTGTTTAATCTTGACTTATGGTTACTTTTAACACTGGGATGTGAATATTTCAGGACTCTGAGCACCATCTGCTGAGCTGTGGAGTTTTTACCAAGTGGTTTCTCGGCAACACTGTCCTCACGACCCTGTTTGGTGCATACATATCTCAGATAGCTGCTGCTATTTTTTGTAGTCTGACTCAGAGATCGGGAGAGTAAGATCTCCTGTAACCCCTTGGTCACGTTATCCTCCAGCCTAATCGCACCCCACGGAGGGACGCAGGGCATTAGCTGAAAGATACGTTTGTCTCGTCTCAAATGATCTCGGTGTATTTTGAGCTGGTCTCTGCAGCCATCCATCCATTTATTACAGCCACTCGCTACCTTAGATGGAATTTAATGGCATAAAATTAATTCAGGATATGGTTTGGGAAGTGTTCTTACTCACAGCGACTGTGCTAAATACTGTTTATGGGCTGCTGTTTCAACGTTTGGGACTTTTCAAACTAAATCTAACAATTGTCCCTGGCTCTTCATATGAATACCATAACTGCTGTTTTTAAGGGTGCTCATGTGACCATTGGCATTCAGTTGCACCCCAAGCCAGAAAAAAACAGACCTCTACCGACATGTTTGTGTGATGTTTTGAAGCAAATTCTGCTTTTCAATTCAAAAGCTAATGATTAAATATAGGGAGATGCTACGTGCTAGCATTTGATACATTTCTGAAGATGCAGTTGTGCTACAGTGACTGGTTCCTCCTCTGTTCCTGCAGACAGCAGCGTTATTCTAGCAGGGAAATAGAGTCTGGTGAAAATCATATGAAGCAGCTTTAGGGCCAAGGTCATTATTTACTCTTTAAGCAAATAATGAGTGTCCTGTTATCATCAGGAATGTTGTAGCTTATTTTCCTGTTGGTTGTCCTGTGAATGTATAGAAAACATGTGAATACGACATCCCATGTCTTTGTATGGCAAAGGTTCACATCCAGCCAAAAAATAAAGAGCACACGTTTTACTTTCCCGCAGAATATTTGTTACAGTAACAGTAATTTGTGTTTATTTATCACGTTAATTATAAGTGCTGCATTTCAACGTATGAGATGTGGTGAATTCCATCCTGTCCGCAGGATACTTTACTCATGTTTGCTTCAATTAGCCTTTAGCTAAAAGAGATGTGATGTTGGTGGTTCAAAGAAATTAAGTCTAAGTTGTTGTTGTTGACCCAGTAATAATTAATCATTAATACAAATAATGTTTTTTGGGGACTTTTCACTTTTTATTATTGTTAGCGTGGCAGTTAAACAGTGCCAGGAAATGATTGTGGTTAATGTGTAATATCCTCTTAATGGAATCTAATCTACAACTGTGTTAATTTATTGGAATTTATTGTACATGTGTGTCAAAATAAGAAATTTAAACTGGCGTGCAGGGAGAACGACGGCGTTCAGGTGATGAGCACAAATTTAGGAGGTAGTTTAGTGAGGTAGCAAAGCACACTTTTTAAAAAAAGAAAAAAAATAGATAATTGTAATTAATCTTCTTTTAACCATAGTATAAAGAGCATAAATCAGTTTTAATCATCAGTTACATCAGCCCTGCACCTATAAAGGGTTGTAATGCTAACTCTGACGTGTGGTTTGTGATATGCACCACTACAAGACCAGTAAATAGAAATAAGGATTCCCCTCAAAGAATGTAATCAGACAAACACAGTCTGCTGTGTTCCTGCTCAAAGGCTGTGCTCTTATAAAAAGGTCTTGCCTCTCCTCCATCCTATCTGCCGCAAAGGTTCATAGGTCACTGCTGTCTCGCGCTTATAAAGTCTTTAAGAGCAGCAACGTTATCATTTTGTTCTCGACGCACTCAAATCCGAAGACTGTCACTGTAGCGCACGCTGTGGTGAGTAGACTTGAGTTTGTTATAGGCTGTGAGGCCAGACGGAGATAAGCAGAAGGTTTTAGTTCATGTTTTGTTGAAATATTTGTTCGTATTCTAATACTCTTTTTGTCATTTTATATGGTGCAAACAATTATATAGTCTTCATTCATATCATAGATAAACGTACCTGCGTTTGGCATGGCCATATGATCTATGTATAGATTATGTTCATAGCAGAAGAAGCCTCGTGGGAAAGAGGTGAAATGTCTTTGAAAAACCAACTAAAGTTTGGATGAATTCTCTGAAGTCAAGATTCTGTTCGACGTGGATGACGTTCAGCGACATCCTTAATCCCACATAATAAAGTGGGAATTTAGTTAATGCCCAAATGATGTCGTCTGAACAACGACCACATCTTTGCAAATGACTATAATCAGAGTTCTGCATCACATGTCTTGGAGTCAGGGATGCAGGGAACAGTCATTTTCCCAGCAAAAACAATCATTTAGAATTCTCAGCATATTATTCCAACAAGATAAATCCTAGAAGCAGCTGCTTCCATCCAGTCAGAACTCAGCCGTCAGTCATTCACAGTCACGAAACCAAAATATGGCTAATAAATCATGACATTTAGTCACGCTAACACCGCTAGCAGATAAAAGAAATAGTTGTAGAAGCAACTCATTTTGAAGGCATTGGATTGCATTGTTGTTGTTGGAGGAGCTCCCATGAGTTCACAGTCAGGAGTTACTGCTGCTACACTATCCATACCATAATAACGGCAGCATCCATCTTGCTTTTATTCCTAACAAGCAGCTCGGTATCTGTGTGAGTTTAGCGTACCTCTTGTGGATGTTGTCAGTTTCCGGTTAATCATCTGACATCACCTCACTCCTCACGCATCATTCACCTACAGGCATGACCAGAGACCTTATGAGAATCACTTGACTAGAATGATATTGCTGCTGCAGGGCCATTTTGGGGGGAGGGGGGGCAACAATTAATCACCAAGGCTTCTCAAGGAGCATATTGTACTCAGAAGGTTCCCTGATTAGATCTGTTATGCTAAGCTTAAGGGTTTGGACAGAAGAGTTTGTGGTGCGCTGGCACCACAAACACATTAGCTTAAATTAGCTTTTGGATAAACTTTTCTGTTATTGATATTAGTTCAATGGGGACAGAAAAAGTGTACACGTTTAAAAATACTGTTACAGTGGTGCTCTATGCTGGGGCTCGTCGATGGTTCGGTTTACAGAGCGATAACAGCGATTTAATCAGTGTGATTGTGACACGAATCTGTGCTGTTCAAAGTTGCATGTTAACCAGCTAGTAATCAGTTGCATGTTAACCAGCTAGTAATCAGACAAATAACGGCTCTATTTAAGGTTTAACACATAGGGGGAAAGTTAATGTTTTCTGTAATATGTGCTAACAGTTTCACTATTTTTATATCTATTGGTGAAAAAAGTTAATTCAGGCACACTGATAACAGACAGTTTAGCTCACTTGATTAAAGACAGCACAGGAAGTGAAGTCACACCTTCAGTCATCGTTAGATGCACCTGCCTTATAGACGTCACACTGATTTGCTGCTGTTTAAATCTGAGATTTGCAAGTCAGACAACCAAAACAAACCTTTAAAGCCTTTCACTTCTCATAAATGCATTGCATATGTTTAAGTGAATATATTGCTCCATATTCATCATTTATGTGACAAAATGTGTTTGTTTCACCCTCCTGTGTAGGAAGGAGACCACAATTGAGGAGACAATGCGAGTACAAGTGCACACCAAGTTCTGTTTCCTGTGTGTGCTCACCTTCCTCTTCCATCAGGGTAACCATTGCCATGAGCTGGAGCACGGTCACCAGCATGGTGGGCATGACCACTCCCACAGTGACCTACAGATTTCTCAGGCTCCGTACGTGAGAGAGGCCCCTCTGGCCTCAGAGCCCAGTGGTTCTCAAGGGCACACTTTGGAAGAGGAGCAGCATTTCTACATCCAGCAGCTGTTCAAGCGATATGGCCAAAAAGGCCGGCTAGATTTCCACGGCTTTCAGAGTTTACTTTTTAGTTTAGGTTTGGGAGAGGTGAAAGTGGTGGAGGTGGAACATGATGAGCTGGGTCATGACCACGTATCTCACCTGGATCTGATTGATGCGCAGGGGGACATGCACACACATTCTTCTGTGAAGGAAGGCCACAGCGGCCATGGTCATGGTCATGGACACGGTCATGGACATGGACATGGACATGGACATCCCCACCACAGCCACGATACCCACAATCCTCACATAGACCAAGACCCGAAGAGATGCAATCAGCAGCCCACTGCTGATGCTCCGGTTGCTGGGAGACCAGCAGGAAATGGTCACGATCATGACCACGACCATGATCAGGATCACCACCACCACCACCACCACGATCACAATCATGATCATATTCATAACCACCACCATGACCATGACCACCACCACGACCACGACCACAACACGGAGCATAATCACAATCACACCAAAGTAGAGGATAATGGCCTTAAACGGGACAATGGACATGTGCTGACAACGGATGAGAGAAAACGCAAACACGAGCAGACCCAAGTGCAGCTGAAACACAAGAACGCCACTGCTGAACTTCAAAATCCTCATAACCACAGCAGTCTTAAAGATCACGACCACAGTGACCACCAACAAGACCATGGCGACCATCAACACAATGACCATGGTGACCACAGCGACCACCAACAAGACCATGGCGACCATCAACACAATGACCATGGTGACCACAGTGACCACCAACAAGACCACAGTGATCATCAGCATGGTGACCACAGCGACCACCAACAAGTCCATGGTGACCATCAACCCCATGACCATGGTGACCACAGCGACCACCAACAAGACCATGGTGACCATCAACACAGTGACCATGGTGACCACAGTGATCACAATCATAATGACATCCATGGGGGGCAGACAGGTACTGTTATTCCCATAACCAACCAGGACCACCAGGTCCACCATGAGCCACCATCTTCTCCCTCTACTACTTTGAGTCAGCCCAAGAGGCCCCCAAAGCCTGCCCAGTCTAGAAGACAGAGAAGAAGGAGCAAGATGTCTACTCTTCCACCAGCATCCGAAGGTCACGACTATCAGTCCGAACACAGTCACAATCGCCATGGTGACACCCACGTCAGCGTTCGGAAAGATAAGCGAGAAGTATCGGGGGGACCCGGGGCACCCACCTTGCCAGCTGCAGTTTTACCTCAGCACCAAGGAGAAGTGGCTCATCAGCACGAGGAGGTGGGACTGATTTAAACTCCACTGAACACACCTGCGAGTGTACGTGACTGTTGTTGTTTCATGTCTTTTATGTTGGCTTCACTCCAGTGTCTGAACCTGACTCAGCTACTCCAATATTATGGCCTGAACCCCGATTCGCCGATCTCCCCCAGCCAGTTTACCTACCTGTGTCCAGCTCTGCTCTACCAGATTGACAGCCGCGTCTGCATCCAGCACGACCATCAGATGGTGGAACAGGAACCTTTGGAGCCCCTCAGTACTGGTGAGGCTACAGTGTATGATTTCATTATTATTGGTAGATTTTTCCCAACATGCTTTGTTTTAGAAATAGTGAAACCGCGATGCAAACAAAGCCTGCCAGTAAGCACGGTCTTCATATTAATCTTATTGCCACAGCAGTATCTTATGGACACGTGAGGGCAGCTTCTTATCAGACAGATAGTGCATATCAGCGTGTCAGAAGCACAAGTTTTCTAGGTCAGCTCGACACACCTGTGAGTGGAGGTGTGGCCCCTCTAAATAACAATGAGCAAATAATCAGTGAGTCATTTGCTGACTGAATGGCCTATTGACGTTTTGCTCTAATGCTATTATTGTCTGAGCTGATTGCCGGGCCGTATTATCACTGCAGGTCTTTTTATTATTAACTTTTACAAATCGTATATACAGTATCGGGGAAATGATTACCGAGACTGATTCAACCCAAATGAATAGAAAAAGCTGTTTCTGCTCTTTGAGCAGCTTGTGGAATAAAGTGATAAATCACTTCTACTGATCAAACTGGACAATAAACACTCACTTCTAAAGACAAAGATTGACAGACAGGTCATGTGACACTTGTTTACCGTCATGAAAATGCATTTAACGATAACAGCAGTCAGTTTTATTTAGGTCAGACCTTATTGCAGCTTTTAACATGCCGTATATTTGTATTATTTAAACGGTTGAAGAGCCACGGCCTTCTTTTAACATTTGAAATACTGTTATTTGCTGTAGCTGTTATGAACTTTATGGTGGAGTAACACTGTCAGTAAAGTAGGAACTAGTTCATTCGTACGGTTCACTGGATCAGGACTGGATCAGGAGCTAAATCTTTAAGCACGCGGCCTCTTATAACTTTAATTAGAAAACACACACTCCTCCCCAGAGTCACTTCTATCTCCCGCTGCAGGCAGCAGTGTGCCAACACTGAAAACGGTCATAAAAATGATAATGGCTCTATGGAACAGGCAAGAACAAGTCAAAGGGGCAGAAATCTCTCCTCATTAGTGGAAAACTAGCAGCATTGGATTGTCTGTAATGGGGCGGCCAGATGCAACCGTAGGCATCACGGCACGCCACGACGCTATCTCACATTTACCTCCTGCCAGCATCCACGTGGGAGCTATGAAACTT
This sequence comes from Takifugu rubripes, assembly GCF_901000725.2. NCBI lineage: Eukaryota > Metazoa > Chordata > Actinopteri > Tetraodontiformes > Tetraodontidae > Takifugu > Takifugu rubripes. The sequence goes on along the minus strand of NC_042285.1, from coordinate 24,738,931 downwards.
TGTTGTGAGTTTCTTTATGGTCCTAACTCCCCTCTCTTTTTATACCGTGCCAATTAGGAGAGCCCGGGAGGCAACACGGGCCATTTTTTCTCTGAGTCATGGCTCGCAGGGGATGTGTAATTGGAGCGAAGACACAGACCAGTGGGCCTTCCCCTCATTGTTTCAACCCCCCACGACCCCCGCCTCGCACCCCCCTCCCCCATGTCTACACACACATAAAATACACAACTACATCGGAATAATGAGATTGAAAAACGGATGAGCTGTGCGGGTGCTAAGAACCCACCGTTTGGCTGATGTACAGTTGCCTCTCAGGCAGCACAGTGTTCTGCTAACACAACAAATCCGGAAGCACTCGACAGGAGCACCAGAACCTTAGGAATGAAACCAGAAACCCAGCGTTAGTGATGAAACGGTTATCAGTGGAAAAAGAAATCAGATTCTTTTCTCCACGTCTCGTAAAAGATACCAAAGGAACGCAGATGCGGTGTCATCCAACTATTGGAACGCTACGAATAGTTTTTATTGCCATTATTATGTTGAGTTATTGTGTTTTCTAGTAATCAGCAGGTATTCCTGCATCTGGCGCACAAACCTCCGGGATGACTTTATTTGCCTGCATTGATCACTGTGAAATGTGCCGAGTGTGAGAACGAGCACAGATGTCGGATGTCACAGATTGTCGGGATCCGCCTGGAACTGTAAAAGCCAGTCAAAATAAGCCAGATGCGGTCCTTCAGACAGGAGGGAAACTAATAGGAATGCTTCAAAATGCTCATTGAACAGATCAATGAATATGCAAAGCTCCGCCCATTTATGGGGAGACGGTGAGCACAGTCTCACATGAGAGGCAGGGACACGGTGGGAAGCTTCCATGAAGCTAATGACAAGTGGCTGCGCAATCAGGATGGAAGCATCAGGCCCTCCTCTTCACTTTGAATATTTCCTCCCCGAGGAAGACCCGCCTTCCCTTTCCTGGGTGGAGGCACTTTTTCGAATGGTTTTTAATCCTACAGCTGGGTAATGGGACGGTAACAGCTTGATTCAGTCCCTCTAAAGACTGCTCTGTCAAGCATAAGGCATGTTTAAGCATCTCTTCACAGGCGACACCACCTGGGGCCCATTAGGCAAGGAGAGGAAGAGTCTGCCTTCCTGATTTTAGTGTTATTATTCATCCCCCCCCTGGCTAAGCGGCAGATTCTGTTTCTTTTTTTGTGAATTGTGAAATATTAAGGCTCAATAAGGGGTAAAACTGAAAGCTATGCTGATCAGAACAGCTCTGACCACGAGCAGTGGATTCTTTGACAATCCCTTTGGGATTTCAACTACCTTTGTTATTTGATTGTGTTGAAAACTGGCTCCGTTTCAGACTGGTTTTTATTTTTTAAACATTTTCTTAACACTTATGGGGAAAAGAAAAATTGTAAGCTAAGATGTGTCATGAAAAAGTAGTCGAAGAGTTGAAAAAGTGTTTTTATTGGAGTGATAAAACGTTACATTGAAATGGGACTCTAGAGGCTACGTGATGCACAACTCCAAGGAGAGGATTTCTTCCCATTTCTTCCCATTTTCTCTTTTATTTTGTAGTCTTACTTCCTGAACTCCAGGCTGAAGTCAACTGTCTGTAAATGCACATTACATGCAGACTGCATTTCAGTCAATAGCGTTCCTAAAGCTAAATGTCAGCAGTAAAGGATCCATTTTAGCGAACTTATCACCAGCTTTGGTGTGATATTGGATTTCATACAACATTAACGGCTTTGTCTCCTGTGATGAGGAAATTGTTTCAGTGGAACACATCCTGGGCAGACAGGTGGACCGACGCTTTAACGGATGGCGTGCCTTTCTGATTTTCTCCTTTTCTGCTTCACGTGTCATGTCTGGGGCCTTGAATGACAAATGGGCCGAGCAGAAATGTGCTGAAATATCACTTCACATTTCTTGCTTTAGGCCCAGTGTATCATCACAAGGGCAAACGGAGTGAAAACTCGTTGGGGGTGTGTGAAAATGGATCGCAAACAGCTTGAAACAGCAGCTCGGTGACAGAAAAATGCTGCTATAATCAGCTGGCTGAAATCTTGTCACTCTTGTCACTCCTCGGCTCCTCTAAATGATCATCGGTGTCCTCCTGCAGTGTGGGTGTGGCTCTGGGGTTTCGTGTCCATCACCATCATCAGCCTGCTGTCCCTGCTGGGCGTGGTGCTCGTACCCTTCCTCAAACAGTCCTGCTTCAAGTTCCTGCTCACCTTCCTGGTGGCTCTCGCAGTGGGCACCCTGAGTGGCGACGCCCTCCTCCATCTGCTTCCTCACGTGAGTTTGGCACGTCTAGCCGAGCCGCTTCTGGACTTTTTTAGATACTGGAGTTTATGTGTCATCTGTTATAGAAGCATTTGTGGTTGAAGGTGTTTTGATCTGCAGCCATCCTCTGCTCAGACTGTTTTTCCCCTTACAGACTTGCAGATATGTGCAGACCTTTTTTCCCTGATAAGCTGTGACTCAGCTCCTTCTCTGGTTTCTCTCTTCTTATAGTCTCAAGGGAATCATGACCACAGTGAGCACGGCCATAGCCACAGCGTTAATTTAGCTTCAGCCTTTGACGGAGTGTGGAAGGGCTTAACGGCACTAGCAGGCATCTACCTCCTCTTCATCATTGAACATTGTATTGGCATGTTTAAACACTACAAAGACCACAGGGTAAGACCTCCGAAGTAGCTTCTCCGTTTCATTAGATGAAACAGACGCTGAATGAATTTCTGGGGCTAATGTTTGATGTTTTCCCACTCTCAGGTCATGAAGAAAGTGAACGAGGAGGGAAAGATTGGCCGGAAGTTGTCCGACCACAAGCTAAATCGTCGCTCAGATGCAGAGTGGCTGCACCTTAAGCCTCTGAGCGGAGGTAAAAATAGCAAAAACGCTGTTTGGGGTAACTTGGCTTCTCCGTACCACCATGACACTTTTGACCCTTCTCCAGACCCGGAAAACTGCGCCAGCTCCTATGACAACGGCCACAACGACACACAGCTCACAGAAGTCCAGACGCCCGACTCGTCCGCGAGCAAGGTGCCGGCCGTTTCCTACTCCCACGCCTCGCCCACCCAGAAGGAGCAAAAGGCAAAGTATCAGGGGCACTCCCACGGCCACGGCCATTCCCACGGAGGAAACTGCCACTCTGACCAGGAGATGAAGGACGCTGGTATCGCCAGCATTGCCTGGATGGTGATCATGGGGGACGGCATGCATAACTTCAGCGATGGCCTGGCTATAGGTGAGAGCTCGTATCTGTCGTTCTACCGGCTCCACTGGAGCTGAATCTGAAAGTATTTTCTATTGTTAAAACGCATTTTTAATCTGGTTTCGGCACAGAACGGTGAGCTAATGAGCGATTTCTTTGACCCCTTGTTCCTGCAGGTGCCGCCTTCAGCGCTAACCTGACAGGAGGCATCAGCACGTCCGTGGCCGTCTTTTGCCACGAGTTGCCTCACGAACTCGGTGAGTAAATTGCGTCGATTATCTTGTTTCCCGAGTTGTCGGCGCGTCACAGGCGGCATCATTTATTAAAGCGACATCGTGAAGGCTGTGAGAATAGTTGAACTGGCAGTCACTGCCAAGTCAAGACAGCATTTTCCCCACTCGAGCTAAAACTTTGAAACCAAGTTGCTTCCCTCAGTGCTTGTTAAACCCCAGCAGTAGTAATAATCACCACTCACCCCCCCACCCCCAGATGGTCAGATCCGCTTATCGGTGTGTCTGTCAGCAAAGATGAAGCACTTCTGTCTGCCACACATTGTTCAGTACAGTCAGGCTGGAAGACAGCACAGCTGCCAGGACAAACATTTGCATTTAAGTCCCATTTCTCCGAGGACATTTCAGATTCAATTTGACTCGGCGGGCACAGAGTTTTCCTAGCTCACAGTGGTGCGGTTACTGCTCACCCCAGCACTCTCCTTTGCCTGTTTGTTTAGAAGCATCAAGACAAAAAGGGAGGCCAGCTACAGCTGATGGGGAATAATGATGTCTCCGGTCACAGTGCTGTTGTCCTGTCTTAATTTGTGCAACTGATGAAGAGAACAGTGGCAAATGTGGTGCAAAGCCCTGACAGATAGCCTTCAGTGGGTTTGCCTGCCCGTCCCAGCCTCTTCTGTTGCAGTATGTGGACATGAAACTAGAGAAAATGGGCTCCTGCTGAAAAATCATGGAAGATAAAGTTGGATGAAAGTCATGTTTTGTTTATGTACTGGAGAAAAATGCTTTAACGCTTTCCCCCTGCCAAGAAATTGACTGTGCGAGCAAAACTCCGAGATAGAAAAACATTCTTTTTCCAACATTTCTGTCCCCTTTATCGCTATTTTTACTCCGCCTGGCTCATATTCAGATGGTTAACCGCAGTGCTATTCCCATCTAGGGAAGACTTACGAGATCACTCTCCATGTAATTTAATATTGGCATTCCCATTGATATGGATCCTAGTTTTCCAGGAGCGCCTACTCCATGGCTAATGTCAAAAAATATTGATACGTTCTTACACTAAACACTAAACTCAATATTGGATCAGTTTTCATGATTAATTTTTCACATTTACATCAGCATCTGTTGATCAAATTGAGTCTATAAATAAGCCCGGAAAAAAAACGACGGCCCATCGTGCTGCATCGAGGACGTCGCCGACTTGAAGAATTCCGCTTCCATGTTGACACGTCTGCGGCTGCTGTCACAGGACCCGAGCTGCTTGACAAGTGGGCCCCCCTCAGCTCCTCTGGAGCACAATAAAAGCAGCTCTGACTGGCAGCTGTATGGAAAAGATGATGATTACGAGAGTTCTTTAACCACCCAGAGTGAAGCTAATTGGCAGCGACGGGTACGTTAATTGTAGTAGATGAGGCGGCGGCGGCAGGCGTGTCTGAGCGCCGGAAACGCCGGAGTGTTGAGGTGCAAAAGCCTCCGAGACGAGGTGCGTGCCGATCTGTCTTTAAATTCCTCCCCCTGTTTCTCTGGGCCTGATGGATGGATGAGAGCGGAGGGTTAATATATTCATTGTGGTAATTAGCCGGAAAAAAGGGGCCGCTTGTTGCGCGGAGCGGGGAATGTAGGCCATCCGCCGTCTCTCCCCGTGAATCCAGAGCGTTTCCGCTGAGAGTCGCGCCTCTGATCGAAGAGGATGCAGACGCCGCCGCGCGCACGCGCGACCACGAGGGCTGAAGGAATTCCTTGGGAAGGAGCCTAACGTTCCGCCTGTTTGAAGACAAGGTGGCAGACACGTTGATGGTTTCAGCCGGGGTTTATAGGCAGCGGAGAGGAAACAGGAAGTTCAAAACCCACCTTGTGAGACGCAGATTTGGCATGATAGAGGATGCGTGGCAGCGAGGCGAGCGGGCTCCGCTCCCACGCCGTTTCGGTGACTGTGTGTTCTGACTGACAGGTGATTTCGCGGTGCTGCTCAAAGCGGGGATGTCTGTGAAGCAGGCCATCGCCTACAACCTGCTGTCCGCCCTCATGGCCTACGTTGGCATGATGATCGGCACGGCGGTGGGCCAGTACACGGAGAACGTCACCAGCTGGATCTTCGCCATCACGGCCGGCATGTTCCTTTACGTGGCGCTGGTGGATATGGTGAGTTGGCCCTCATGGCGAGGCGGCGTGCTGAGCTTCCAGGGGAGGAGGAGTTACGCTGTCACGCTCTGCGCCTCCCATCATCCACGATTTTATTTCATTCTTTGTTCACAGCTGCCCGAAATGCTTCACGGGGACAGCGAGGACCACAAGCGCTGCCAGCTGGGACACTTCATCCTGCAGAACCTCGGCCTGGTCACCGGGTTCGCCATCATGTTGCTCATCGCCATCTTTGAGGACCAAATTGTTTTCGACTTTGGTTTCTAGTCCAGGAGGAGAGCGTGGGGAGGTTTTCTGTGAGGTGAAAGAGGGGCTTCCTATGCTTTGTTTGCGGTGTCTGTGGCCTCCTGCCCGTCTCGTCTGTGGCCTCCATTCCAAACAAGCTGCAGAAGCTTAAATATCTCACTCTATTACCACTCTGCCCGTGATGTTTACATTTTGCTCCTCCGCCTGCTGTAAATATGTCCACGCACTGTGAAGCACACAAAGAGACAAAAGGGGCGTGGCTTTATTCCAACACCTCCTCCACTGAGAACCTGTGAACTGGTAGAGCTGCAGTGGGGAGTTTCTGCAGCGCGGCAGCTGTCACTGTCCAACCATCGTCTGTTGCTGGCGTGTTGTCGTCGTACCACCTCAAGCGCTCCGCGCTGTGTCATGTGACCAGTGCCTCCTGCACCTGGGGGGTGCGTTCCACGCGACATCTCCCACCATCTCGTCACCTCGAGGCCTGGCCGCTCGTCATCGTGATGCCGCTTCACCTCTAAAATGTTCCTCTTCCGGGAGTTTTATTTCGTTAGCTAGCACAGCTGGCACAGCCTCCACATTTGTAGTTTTTATTATCAGCTGTCAGGATAGTTTTTAAAGGGTATCACTTTGAAGGAGTAGAATAGATTTATTTAGTTTTTTTGCCATCTTTCCTGTACTAGATGCCAAATTACAGGTTGGGCTCTTAGTATTCAACATCATGAAGGAACTAAAACTCTAGCAAATAGGTAGGTTTGTTTTCATGAACATTTAAGTTCCTGACAATCTGGCTTTGACCAATCAGAACAGAGCAGATCGGAGCACTACGAAGCGCTTTCAGGCGAATCTTCAGCACTTCTTTAACACCCTTTGGAAACATTATTTCTTTCTTTTTCTTTATTTGTTTCAAATGGTGAAATAATATCTGTTAGTGTGCCAAAATTGGCCCGAGTGTGTATTTCCAGTGGCTGGTGCTTGACACTTCCCCCATCCCCACCCCCACCCCCTAGACATTCCCATCGCTGTCCTGCAGCTCACGCACGCTGCTAGCTTGGCTAGCTGGAGCGGCAGACAGACGAGATTTGCGGCCTCATTTATCTCTGTCACTATGTGACGTCAGTCGTCTTATGTCGTAAATGTAGCCGTCAGTCGGTCGCGTCGAAGTTGTGTTGTCGACTAAATCATGCATGCGGCATGAGCGCAGCGGTACGACGAGTAAAAACAGGGTTTTTTTTAATCCTCCATAGTTAGAATACAAATGACAACCATTGTTGCATATGGACTTTTTGGTTTTTTGGCGGTGTCACGTAGCTGGTGTTACCTTTCTGGGGGGGGGGGGTTTAAGCTGCAAGACCGTGATTCAACATATCTGTCGCTCGTGCACACGGATCTTCAACAAAGCCTGAATGTATTTTCCTTTAACATCAATTGAAGTTCATCATGCTGGTTTAAAAACAGGTTTATGTGACATTTATTTACAGGTATGTGAAAATGGGTTTATTTTTGTAGTAATTTTGATCTCAAATGATCTCCAATCTGTTGATTACAGTGTGATACGATGCCCCAATGCGCATGGTCGTTAAAAAAAATGAAAATCTAATGAAGTGCAGGCCCACGATTGTGCATTTGTTTGCTCTGGCGTTTGTTCATTTTGTTCATAATCTGGGTATGAAATGCAAAATGTGACATCGTCGTCTGTGTATTGGTCCCATTATGACAATAAACGACAGAAAGTGTCGACGTGAAGGTGATGTTTAGGTATATAAACCTTACTCCGCATCAGAAGTCACGCTAGCCTTGTTCATTCCTGGTAAACTGGGGCTGGTGTCTGTCCTCGAACCCTCACGCGGAGGAGCAGCAGCCTGGAATTGGAGGCTCTTTCACCTTAATACCAGGTTATATGATGTGAGGAAACAGCTGAAAGAAGCTGTCGTTTACAGCTTCTTATGATAACGTAGCAATCGCAGCCATTACACCGAGATGCTTCAATTTCCAGGCTTTCAAGGTTCTTCAACAACTTTTGGTAAACGTAAATCTGCGTCTTTACTCGCCTTCATCGGGTTTAAGTCCTGTGGTAATTAAACCGCTGAAGAGCAACAAGGGCACCGAGCGTGTGATTAAAGCCACTGTTGAGTCTGAGACAGAAACTTGAAACAAAACCTGAACCTCATTTAAGATTGACTCAAAAAACTGGAACGGCGGGTGGAGGGGGGGGGACAAAACTTCTAACGCGACACCATTAACGGAGAGGAGTCCCCTCGAGCTATTGTGAACTCTCACTTATGAATAAGGGATAAACTTGGCTACTGAAAATAAAGCATAAATTGAAAAACAAAAGCAGTTTGTGCAGCTGCGGCCAGAAAAGGCTCCTGTGTGCCGCCATAATGGCCGACTGCTGCCATTTCCACATCAAAGCTTCAAAGCTGACACCCCTGCACACACATACACGCGCGCAGGGGAGAAAAAACTATTAATTCCAAGTTTCACTCTTGTCAAAAACTGTTAATAGCCTACCCTGAAATGTCTGAATTTTCTGAAAGTCGGTGAGATCCATAATTCATAAATGCTGACTGTATTGTGAAGAAAGGAGAACAAAGGGAGAGCGTAAATGCAAAAAAATCTTTGATCAGTCCTCACTCTCTGCCACCAGCACTCTGTCTCCATCGCTCCAGCAGGCTGCGTTCAAACCTCACACCCAGCTCAAGTAATTAGTCAAAAGGAGAAGAAAGAGAATGGAGAGGTGGTGGGAAAGCCTCCACCAGCAGGATTCCTGTTGTTTGCTTTAAGAACGCTGCTGTGCGGTTCAAGGGGGGGGGGGGGGGGGGGGGGCGGGAGAAAACAAGCGGTTTGTAAACTGATGCGTGAGCTGATGCAGCCTGTCCAAATCAATAAGACGATGTTCCATAACGGTCCGGAGTTTCTCCCAGAGTTCTTTGAACAAAAGCTGCCAGATCATCCTAATAGTTGCCACAAGAGCGAGTCCAACCCTGACGGAGGAGGAGGAGGAGGAGGAGGACGACGCTCTGACGTCTTCTTCTCTCCTGCTAACAACAAAGCCGACGGGGGGAGACAGGAAAAAAAAAAGGTTAAAGTAAGTCCAGCACATGTCAGCCTTCATTACGGCAGGACAAAACCGCATCTGAGGTCAGGAGCTCGCTCATCACCGTGAAACCAGGCGATTAGCAGCCGTCACGGAGCTCTGATGAGATCATTGGAGCTGTCAGCTAGCAGGACTATCGGCACATCTGGCACAAAACCTTTGCCCTTTGCACCCTGAAGGTCGCGCGATGACGTCAAACACTTGAAAAGCCTTTATTATAAAAAAGAGATTCATTTCTAAATTGTTCGTTTGTTGTCACTTTGAGCAACACTTTGGGCGCGAGAAGCCGACGGAGCCGTCCTAAGAGCAACTTCCTGCCTTCACACGCCGCTCCGGCGGGTTGGGATCCTGTCTGCAGCGCACGCCCAAGTGTGCAAACCCGCTGTCGGAGTTGCAGCCGCGTGAGCCGCCTCTCCGTGATGAAGCCTCAGCTTGAGACTGATTGAGTGCGAGACTTTCCGTGAGGAGAGCAGAGCTGAAGGCGCGGCGAGGGGCCGACGGGGGCCCGCATGCAGATGAGAGGCTTTGCTCTGGCCGACTCCCTCACTTCCCCACTTATCTTCTGTATTTTCCACTCGGAGCGTCTCCACGTTCGCTCTGCCTGACGCGGGCTCCCTCGTCAGTGATCGCTCTGGGAAGGAGGCTTCATTTCTTTCCTTCCTGTCTGGCCTTGATTTGCCCTGATGTCGTTCGTCTGTGTCTCCTTGTTTCTGCCCCCCCCCCCCCCCCCCCGCGTTGCATCATGGCCTCTTCCATGTTCTACATGGATCATCTGGTCTACGGTTCGAGGGTTCGTCTCCCTCTCGGCTACATGCGTCCACCTCTATGGCTCCATCACTACTCACCCGTGCACGTGAGCGCACGCACATTAGCAACACCTGAAACGGTTGAGATCAAGTATGATGATGATGACGAGGAGGAGTGACAGTATTTTGGTGGACCAGGCGGTAAACTCTTCCTCTTTTCTCCAGCGATAGTGCTTCTGCTCTGGAGTGGCCTCTTGCAATCAGCCCCGAGTCGCTCGTTGTGCAGAAGTGACAGAGTGGAATAATTGGGGGCTGATTTTTCTCCACAGGCTCTTTATGTTTTATGCTAATCTGAAAATTTGGCCTCCCAATAATTTCACAAAATTGACATGGCAGCCAGTCGTGCAGCAATATTACACAGAACAGCGCAGGGATATAAGAATCTGCCTCTTAGAACAATCCCGGAGTCCCAACAGGTTTTAGAGCTTCGGCTGTTTCATCAATATTTGTTCTTTATTTATCTTTGGCACTTAACTATATTAATTATTTAACTCTTCCTGGTCAATAATTAATTAGTCTGAATTTTCATTATTTCTTTATAATAACTGATACGTTGTGGTGCCGTGCTAATGGGCTCAGACGATGTCCTTAAAGTCTAAAACCAGAGGATATTTTAATCAGGATCTTTCTTTTTATTGTAATTAGAGATGAATGTGGGCGACTCGAGAGGATAGAGCTCAGCCTTTGTTGCGCTGTGTTACTGCATCTTCCCATTAGCTGCAGCGCAGTTCAGACCAGGCCTGGACTCATCTTTGCTATTTTGTTGCCAACAGGATCAGACGACCGGCTCACGAGACGGACGGCAGCCGCGCTCCCTCCCCCAGCTCTGCCAAATGTCATAGAATGTGAGGGTGGTGCAGTAAAGAAGGACATAAATAACTGGAGAGCTCATTCTTTGGAGATTCCCAGTGACAATTTGAGGCAGAGCTAAAATTTTGCTGCGATAATTAATTAATAATTTAATGTGGCAACAAGACAATTAGGCAACAACACTGGCATCTGGGTGCGTCTAAGAACTAAACATTAATCAGCGTTACATCCTGAGTGCTCGTACAGTCTGGAGATGTGACTAAATAACGAGGTCAAGTCGTTTTCTGGCCTGATCAGCCCTCATTCCGGACAGGGAGATGAGTGTTTCGGCTCTGACGTGACCTTTGACCCAGCAGGTTTGCTGGATGCTGCTCACTGGTGCTCGTCACCATCCCACCAACCACATTCATCTTCACGCCTGGACCGCCTCCACCGCCCTCGGACAGCATCTGTTCTTGCTGTCGTTGCCGCCCGTCTCCGCCCGTTATCGGCCGCTGGTGCAGAAAACCGCGTTTCTTCACACGCGCGAGGGTGTAAATCTTCACGCCGCCGTCTCGCTGCTACAACTTTACCAGGACGGACGCTCGGAACATATATGTTCTGGAATCTGTCATATTTTCGCCTTCCAACTTGCAGGATTTACCTTTCCCGTGCTCAGTCGGAGGACGGCGGTAATGGATAATCATTGGCCAACAGCACCGGGGTTACAGGATGACAAATAGCTGTTTGATTCTATTTGGCGCTGCTCTTTATTTATTGGTCATTGAGAACGATGAGAGCGCATTAGGCACTAATAAAGTCCACACATGACTGAAGCTATTATTAATCTTGCTGAAAGCACTTTGTAGGGATAAATGCCAGACGTCGGTCAGCTCTAATTTTAAAGGGAAGCGGAATTCCTTTTCCGTTTGTCTGTGGCGAAGCGGTCAAGCTGTTTGTGACGCCGTGTTCAATGAATGTGAAGTCAGAGGGATCAAAAGGTGTGAGAGGCACCTCAAGAACATGAGAAGAAGGCTGTTTTCTTAACGTTTTAAGCTTCATCTGCATGTTTCCAGCATCGCTAATCGAATAGATACCTCATCTCTTCCTTTAAAGCTTGGCCGTGTGTCCGCCCCTTCCTTTGGTTCTGATTTACACCGCTGATTGTCAAAGCGTAATACCCCCCCCAATCCCCCCTCGCCCAGCTGAGCAGGCTGGAATTAAAACTCATTCTACCTGGAGCTGCTGCTTCCCGTTTGTCATCTTTGTCTTTTATGGGTCCAAACATCCAGGTCAATGGCCTGATAATGAAGATCTGATGGCTTTGCTGTCTTTAATAGTGGGAGAGGAGTTTAAATCATGGAGATTATGCTGAAGCGCCGCTGCGATTCCCTCAGAGGTGGAGGGAACTTTGCTTTTTACTGTATTTGGATGTTCCCTGATAATAAATAAGCCCACTGTGAAGATTTTCACACACCAACAAAACAAAACCCTTTTTTTCTTTAGTTTTTTTTCTTTACTGGACCACGTTGACCACATATGTATTAACTATCTGTTCCATATTCTCATAACAGACTATAAGTCATGTGACTGAAGAGCCGGAACTGCTAAATGTTACTTCTGGTATCTAAAAACAAGCTGTGAAACAAGTGAAATTAGCTATAATTAGGTCACTTCCTGTTCTGTCTCATGGTCACCTGTTGGCCACAGTGGGATCTAAGGGAGGTTGAGGGTCAAACATGAAGCTAGATAAGGTCGTGCTCATTTGACAGGATCATTTACAAAGAGAAGCTTTAGCAACGTCCACATGATCAGCCAGTTCGATTTTCCCAACTAAATTCTGAACCAGGAAGTGGATCTTAATTGGAGAATTGATGAAGTACCTCATAATAAATAATGACCAGGTGTTTTTTCATACGCTCTCTTGACTGGAGGCGGATCATCAGGGCCCTGCGTTTCACCACTTTAGCATAATTTACCTGTCATATTTTGCTGCCGGGACTTTCCCCCCGGCGGAAGGGAGCGACGGCCGCGCGGTTGCTGTACAGATGCACCGGGAGAGAGGGATGAGATGGAAGGAAGAGCACCATTTTTAACGCGACATCGGGAAACGTTTTGGGCAATAACGCTCATTGAAAAACAAGTCGGCTCCTTAGTTTGCTGACATTTATTTTAATGACTATGTAAATGTGACTTCATGAATAAAAGATGCCTTTGACGGTGGGGGCACAGTAGCAGGGAACAAAATACCAAATAAAATGAAGCGCACCATAGATTGCACTTGTGTTAACAAATATATCAACCTTCACTGATGGCGGCCGCCTGCTGTGCCTTGTTACACACATTTTATCTCCTAATGACTTTTTAAAGGTAGCTCCGCGACAGCGCCGGGCCGCCCCGAGTCGCATGTTACGAAAAACAAGCACATTAAAGTGACTTTAACTTTTCTTTAGTTGGCGGGGCAACGGCACCCCAGGGGGCTTCGGAGTAAAGAACACAGTCGGGGAACAGTTCCAGCTCTGCGGCTCCAGCTGAAAAGCTGAAATTATACTGCTGTGGGTCCAGAATTCTGCAATGAAAGCACGCAAAGCAGGTCCTCAGCTGTCAAAAGCGCTGTTTTAATAATATATAATCGAAGCACCGTGTTTGTTTTTAGGGAAGAATTAGTATTGGTGAGATCAGTGGTTGAAAATCCCTTTTTTTTTGTTGTTGTAAATGAATTCCTTTTAAGCTTGAGATGCGTTATGGGGGTGAAAACACGCCGCCTGCGCCCACTGTGGCATTTCCCCGGGGAGGATTTTACTTTTTGGCGAATCGCACTTGGCTACCAGCCGCAAATGTCAGCTCATTCCGGAGTTTATTCCCGCCACTTTTCCTCAGCCGAGGACGAGGAACGGGGAACGGTCGAGAGCTCTCTGTTGGGGGAAAATGTCAAGAGGGTTTCTGAACATCGCTGATGAAAGATGATAACGGAGCGAGCGGAAGCCCGCGTGCTTCAGCTCCCCTTCAAAGGTGGGTCTGGGAGAAATAGCAGTCTTCTCCAACACACCCTGAGAGGTGGAGGAGCGTGCACGGAAGGTGGGCTGCGAGGTAAATAAGCAGCATGTGAGGCCCAGCGTGATGATGGTAAAGACCTTCAGACACCTGCGGAGTCTGGCGTGATAGAAATGCACAGGAACCCGACCATATTTACTCAGTGGCTGGTTTGCAGCCCCAACGAGGGTCACAGATGGAGCCATAAATATGGAGCGCGCGGAGAACCGTCTGCGTCTCAAATGTATGCGGGGAAATCACCACAGGAAGGCCACCGTGTCAGCTGAAATCTGGGTAAATATCCATCACAACATGCCGTCCTCTCCATTTTATGCACGCTTGGTTCTGAATGCTAAAATGCTGTTTAACTCACACTGTGAGGGTTATTACGGTTGATTGTATCTACAGAACATTTCAGCCCCTCCCCCTCGTGTATAGAATTCACTGTGTTTTCACTCAGGTCTCTGTGGAGTTTGCATCTTCTCACCACGCACGTGGCTTTAGGTCGACTGGAGACTCCGTTGCTCTGGTGACGTGTCCCTGGATTAAATGACGTTCCTAAATAAACTATCACAGAATCGGCTCAGTAGGTGGTCCGACTGACCCTCTGGACTGATGGCAGAGTGTGTGTTTGCTCCTCTAAGCCTCGGTCAAGTGGCAGGTCAGCAGGTGCCCACTTTTCTGCCTGTCTCAATTATCCGCATAGCAACAGGTCTCTGTCCTTGGTCCTCGGAGCAGAAGGTGAGCTTGTTAAAAGGCGGCCGTCCACAAACACACAGCCCGGTGAACGGAGCCGTTTTCAGAGGACTCATTTTCTGCTTTCGTGTTGCGTTTGTAGGAGCAGCGGGCTCCAGAGCTGCCCAACGTCCTCCGGTGACTGTTTACCTTTTTATCTCCAAACCTGAGCAATGTACCCGCGGGCTCAGAAGCCGGACTCAGCTGCTCTGGTTTCTGGTGTCATTGAAAGAGGTTAAATTACCATTTAAACTTGAACAAAGAAGAAAAATTAAACAAACAACAACAACAAGAAGCGAGATGAGTTACGACCGGAGTCCCCAAGGTTGAGTCTGACCTGCAGCACCAGCCCAAACATCCACCCGGGTGGGGTGACCCCAACGACAGGCCAGCAGGCTCAGGAGGCCACTCGAACCTCCATTTGCCTCTTGCCCAAATGTTGATTTTTGCACACATAATGACAAAAGCACCTAACACTTACCGACTCATTATGGGTGTCATCAGCACAATGGGTTGTTTTCCCTGCACAGATGAGAGCTCACCCGCCAACATCTCGTGACTCAGGGATTTTTTTGCTTAATCGCTCTGCTGCCAGAGGCCTCGTTTGCAGATTCGAGTGCATATTTGTGGTTGTAGAGGGAAATTACCCCTTCACGAAGACAGGAAGTGGCAGGGGCATTTGCGGCGAGCGTCATTTTTGTGTCATTTTCATTCATCAGGACATGCCACCGGCGTCTTCCATTAATTACACGATGTCGCAGAGTTTAAAAAAGCCAACCTGTAATGATGACGGAGGAGACGGAAAAGTGGAGGAATCCAAGGATTTCCACCCGCGAAGGGAAAAAGCCTGATTAGTTTTTATTTGTCATCACAGATATGATCACAGGTTTGCAAGGATGGTTGATTTTGACTGACGGTAGCGCGCGGCGACATTTATCCAGAGGATTCTAAAAGCAGAGGGAGAGACGTGCGCGCTCGCACAGCACGTGGAGACACTTTATTTTGAGAGAACTTTTGGAACGTTTTCCCTCGGGCTGTTTACGCAGACGCTTCTGAGCCTTGGCAGGTGTTCTGAGATGGCTACGCCTATTTAGCGTCTCCCGGGGATTCTCTGTGTACCGGAGAGCGTTAGCGCTCCTGTCCCGCCATATCTTTGGGCCCGAATAAACAGCTGCTCTCACATTGTGGTTGAAACCACAAATTCTACAACTGCCACTGATTTAATTGGCAAGAAGGGCTCATTCTACAAATTTGCCATCATTTCGGGAGGTTCTGGGTGTACGTACGTGACACACACACAGACACACACGCTTGAGTTGGCTTAACAGCTGTAATCAACAATAATGTCTGAGACTGTATAGACATGTGGAGCACCACAGGAACAAAAGATGCAATTAGATAAAACTTGAGTTTCTCATTCTTTCCCACTAGTGCTGTGGATGCTCTGCTTCATCTGACAGCTTAATTGCCATCATCCCCTCTCTTTAACTCATTTGTGGCGTGTTTGCTTCAGTGCAACTTGCAAACGACTTCTAGTTCCAGCCCGAAGAGGAGAAAAACTTCATTTCTACTTAAACGGAGGAAGGAAGGAATGTTTGCCTCGTTCGCGCTCCTTGATCATTTCGTCTCTCGCTTCACCTTGACGATTGTGGGAATTCCAAGTTCATGAACCCACAAAAAAAAAAAAAACACAACCTTTCGGAGGGAAAACAGTAAATAAAAGTGAGGAACATTTGGGGAAAAGTTGGATCTCGTCTGCCTGTCTTCACGCAGGCTCTCATGTGTGATCAGGCACAAATTGGGCTTTCAAACTGATCCCTCACTGTCTGCGTGCAGCTTTCGGGGCTTCTTCTTATCGTTGCCAAGATGACAAGTGTGTGCCGCAGCTCGCACACTTGTTGGAAAAACGCCTCTGATATAACGACCCATCAGCGCAGTCGGTGTTGCTGACAAACTCTCAGATCTTCGCTGTTGTGCACAACTTGACGCGACGCGGATCTGAAGCCTTCAACATGACGAGGTGTCCTTCAGCCTAACTGGGACCTTTGCTCTCAGACATTTCAATAGAGTCGTCTACACCTCCCCCTCAACCAATCAATTCCATTAACCTCTCTTGTGTTGCCCAACGGCAGCTAAGATGCATTTTCCCGTGAACACGTGTGTCTTCCCGCGGCCTCGGTCCTTCTCCTCTGCACTTACCGGGAGGTTAAAAGCCAATATCTGGCTTCTCTGTGCCCTAATAAACGAGTGCACTTCTCCAGGGCCTAATTCCATTTCTATTGATGCTGCAAATCCACTCAGCTAGTGGTAAAGACTCAGAGCCCACATAAATCTCCCATTTGTCCTTTTCACACGTATGCCCTCCTGCTCCTGGATGATTCCCACCTGCCCTTTAACGGCCGCTGTGGCTTTCCTAAATTTGAAAGCATTCTGTTTCCAACAGCGCCGAATGGAGGCTCGCTGTAGGCAACAGAGACAAAAGAAACTGTGTCATTTGCAAGAGACGCATTGAATCCATCTTAAAGCAGCTGGGCACCTGCGAACAGATGCCAGAAACCTGAGCTTAAGTACTGCTCCTCAAACCGGGGCTGCTCTCCGATGCAGCTTCCTGTAACACCCTGTTCTCGCTTCATGGTGGGGGAAGATCCTCCTCCGCCGTGACAGTGCGCTGCTCTCACTCAACATGAGCCATCAAAGACCAGGCTTGAGATCTATAAATGTATAGCGAGGAGGTTAGCAGCAACCTGCAGCGCCTGAGGCGGCGTTTCCCTAAAGCACCAGAAAATTCTGAGGAAGTTTTCTGCCCCCCCCACCTCCCACTGAACCAATGAGATCAACCTCCGGTGACTTGGGACATATTTATGTTCTCATGCATCACAGTGGCGTGAGTAATATTTCAGCATTAACCAAACCAAGTTGAGCCAAAAATAAGACTAGAGAGATGTGAAACAAAGGATGCAGAAACCAAATCTGCCTATGACGTGAATGGGGGGGGGCTTTTTTTTCACCCTGCAAGGGCGATGCTCCCTGATCTGGTGACCTTGCAGCATGAAGCTAATCAAAGACGCAACGGCTGACTGGGCAGCTTCATTATTTAGATGCTTTTTTAATGGTTTCGTGACTGTGCATGTTTGTTTCTAAATCTTCTCCCAACGTGGAGGAAAATCCTGTGAGACAAAGATTTAAAGAATAACGTAAACCAGTCGTGTCCTCTCAACACACTGGGAACCTGATTCTGGTCAGTCACAGACAGAGCAGAAGGTTTACTGGGACATTTTGGAAATGTTGCTTACATGATCCTCTCTTTACAAAAGACCAACCCAAAAAGTGTGTTCCAACCAGTGGTGAAGAGCGACCCCAACAGGCGGAGACACGAACTACAGCCGACAGCGAGGGTTTCACACAGCAGGGATACAAAGTGAAGCTGGCTCTGCGTAGAGTGTCGTTAGTCAGTTTAATGTCTTAGTCCTACATATATTTGCACACCCTTTGACATACTTGAAGCAGCCCCCATAGTGTGATTTAACGGTGCAAATTAAGTGTGAAATAAATGCGCACGCGGAGGTGGCGGTTCAAGCGGCGATGCTGTACCTGCTGTCAGACATCAGAACAGCAGGAAGCTGCTGGAAAACATGTATGTCGATAAAGAGAGGCGGCGTTTATGTGTGTGTACTTCGCCTCTGAGCACACCCAGACAGACTCCAGTCGGGGTCACACCAGGGGTCACAATGCTGTGATTAAGAATCAATGCCACCGCTTCATTTACTGGCACCCCGTTAGGTTGCTGGATTATTTTCATATAGAAACACACTTTTCTGTTGTAGGAGGCCTTTTAATCATTAAACAAGTGTCTTATTTAATGAGCACTCTAAGCCCATCGTCATTTGGCCGTCAAACATGCACAATTACACCAAAGCTGGTGATTGTGTGTCGAGCTGGCAGCCTTTAGAAATGAATAGTGCTCACATGCAGAGGCCCAAACAATTCCAAAAACTGCTTCCATTTTTTTTATTCCTACACCTCTCAGCCTCTGTCAACCTCCCACGGCAGCTTTGTTGAATTGAAAGTCTAATTTCTTCTCCTGTACGTCAGGTTTTTTTGAGATTCACAAAAGGCCTCCGTGTTGCACAACACAGTAGATGACCTTTGACTCCGGCTTGGTTTTAAACAGGTGAAACGGCTCAACAGGCTAACAGAGCATCCGGCGTGTTGAACTTTCAAAAACCTGCTGGAGCGTTCGGCTCTTTCCAGTCTTACGGTGTGTTTAACGTCACACCTGATGAAGACGCTGCTGCTCCAAAGCGACACAGAAATGTCTGAAAATGTGAAAATATAAGATGAAAGGTCGAATTTTAGCTCAAATGCATTTAAGCATTTAAACAGTTCATGTGACATTTCTTTGTATTCTGCTTTAACACCCGATCTCAGAAGGGGTCCAAAGGTGGCGGCAAGAAACCGCCCCCACAATTCATGCGAGTTTCTTTGGAACTCAGAGCCACATCCTCACAACGCTGCTGTTGGATGCTTTCTTTTGAAACTGCATCTTCAACTTTCTGGAGGGCACCTTCTCTTTTTCCTTGGAGCCCCCCCCCCACTCCCCCCATCTCCCCCTCGGCCTGTGCCAGGTTTTGGTGGTTGCGCTGAAGGACGCACCTATTTACAGGGAAGAAAAGCCTCAAGCAGAGCAGGTTGCTGAAGGACGTTTGAGACGCGTGTGCCAGGTAACCGTCCCGGCACATAAGAGTAACGTTGCTGGAGTCGAGAGGCGGGCGACACCCTGGATAAGTCTCCACTCCCAGATTGTCTTTAAACTACGATAGGAAGCCGGGCGGTCAAGAGCAGGTGTTGGTCTTGATTCTTGCACGTCTGCAGGTGGAGCGGGGCCCCTTCTGTGGGTTTCAGGGTTTGCCAGGGACGTCCTTGGCAACACTTTACAGGCTCTCCACAACTGTCAGCGCAGGCAGGGGGACTAAATATTCAATGGACAGGCGCGGGTCCTCGCGCACACCCACAGTTCTAATTAAGCCGAAGACGATATTTCAGCAAATAAATCACAGTTTTGTTGGCAGCCAATCTCTGACTTTGAGGATTGTTGTCAGTTCTGGAGAGGAACCAGCACCACAGTGTAAGATCACAGTGCCTTTCTAGTCCGTCCTCAGTGGAGTGCAGAGCTATTAAAGGAGCTGTTTTCGACTTCTGCGCCTCCATGCTCGTCTTTGCTGAACACATCTCTTTTGCCGCTGTGCATGCAAATAAATGCACAATATATTCCCCAGCGTGAAGTTCAGCTTTATATTAAACCCAGAGCTGTTTCATTCTGCTTTTACCTCTCTTGATCCCTCTTCCTCGGCTGTTTTTGTCTCTGCAGAGGTAACAGATCACCTCCGAGGGTTATTACTTCCTCTTTGATTGTATCGCACAGAGAGAGATCTTGTCAACACACAACAAACTTGCGGATTATTTCACAGCTTTTTGCTTGTATGAAGACTCGACTCAAGATCTTTCCCTGATCTGAGCCAACTTTTTATATTCATTAATGGTTTTGGTTTTTTTAAGCTGACAATTCTCAATGTGCTTGTAGAGACAGTGAGGCTACATCAATATTCCTTACACATGAAATAAGGTTTTTTATATATGTTATTATTGGATCTGATGGAACCGGTGTGATAATCTTAATCATCTCATCAAATGTGCCATTTGGTATTTATTAGAAATAAAGTGGACCTCATTTAAAACCGCTGTGGCATGAAGGAGAAGGTTAGTTACTCTGTAAGGACGTGACCTTAAGCCGTGTTATTGCGGCCACAAAAAGAAACATCAAGATTTACAAAAGGCCATTGTAGTAAAATATAAAAGAGGCTTTTATTAAAGGCCACTTTGCTGAGACGGCCATTTCTGTCTCATGGTCGTGGGCGATTGGCTGTGTTTTATTGGGAATGGCCTATTCTCATGGCACTTTAATTAGGTACAAGGCCTTCTGATCTCAGGATCCTGCTTCCTTCGTGCACATGTGCATGAGCGTGCTCACATCCTGGTGAGTAATGACCTGCATAATTAAACAAGGGGAACAATCACACTCGCCGCATCATCGGCCTCTTATCTGACTTATGAGACGGCGGTTCTGATCTGGGCTTGTTTACAACCGCCTTATCGTGCCGGCGTCGGCGTCTCGCCAGCGGTGTTCTCGCGGTCTGAGTCGCTCCTTTATTACTCCTGCCAGAGTTTGGATGAGCTGCACAGGCAGGAAGGAAGCAGAGGGCGAAGAATTGCTCCCCTGTGAGGCCGCTTCACTAATGAAGCAGAAGGAATTGGGAGAAGGGTTAGACCTCGATATAAATAGTAAGTCTGCTGGGAGGATCTTCCTATTCCACCGAGGTGGCACTTTTACACCTGCTCTCTGTACACACGTGCACGGGGACAGTTCTTCAGAGAAGACCTCCCGATAGCTTAATGTTACTTTGTTATTATTGGACTGTCACGGGGCTAAAAACACTGATGAGGGCTCCCAGGATATTAACCCATCGTGGGATGTGACTGGCTGCTTGGCCATGCCCTTGTGTGGGTGGTTAGATCTGCAACAGGCCTCAGATCCATTCCCACATGGCTTTACTCACTTACCAGCTCGATTCTCGTGATGCTAATCACTCACAGGGCCAGTGTGGGGTCACAGCCCGGCGTCGCGTCAACCACACTGGAATCAATTGGGAAAAGAGGAAGAGTGGCGGCGATATAGGAAGACAGAAAGAGGAGAGGAACAACCCATCATACATGCAGATACAGGCTATGGAAATGCTACAGCTAATATGTATGTAGGCTTATGTGTGTTTATGTCGCTGAAGACCTGAATCTAAAGGGGTGGTGGCTGCAGACACCTGCAGAAAGCTACAGGACCAAGATAAACACGGGACTTCAGAAGAGCCTGTAGATATTCAGCATGTCCGTGTGTGTTTTTGTCTCAAGTATGAGACGTTTGCTCCTCCATTTATTCAACGCTAAAAACTTGTCAGCAACATCTCTGGTGAGATCTGCAGATATGCTGTATAGGCCTTTTGTTTGTAATATTTGTGCTCCTGTCTGGGAACACGGGCGTGCAAAAAGCTGCTCTCTGTGTCTTCGTGAAGTTGTCTACAGCCACATATTACCTGATAAAATGGGCACCTACCTGTATTGATGGGAAAAGAACTGGCCACTATTTTCTTCTATTTCTTTAACAGTGCCATTAAAGGCCCAAGGCAGTTTATCATTTGACAGTTATGAACGATTAGGACCAATTAGAGTCTGCCTCTGAGGATCCCACCGGAGCAGAAATAAAGATGTTCCGTGCAATAAAAATCTACCCAAAGTCTTCTATACACATCGTGTAATGAGAAGATATTCCCAGAAAATGGTGCCCATTGTTTGATATCATGATCTTTTCCCTTTGGAATGAATGGGAAGCCATTAACTGATATTATTAGCGCTTAAATACGTATGTGTTGGGGTTTTATTTAATGTGAGCTTCCCTCAGACTCCAAAATAGAACAGAATTACAATGAATCTGGAATTTCTTTTGTTTATTTACATTGAGGACATTGATCTAGTTTTTTATTCATTTGGGGATTTTTTTCCCACTGTTCTTTAACTACCGGTAATTATCTCTTCATAGTAACTTTGTTTATACTCACTTTGGCTTAACATTTGTGGCATTAATTACTGTTTTTGAAGGAATTCTCGCAGTCACTTATGTTTTCACTTGTTTTGCCTGAGGCCAAAAATCCACCCACCAAAAAAAAAAACCCTACCCTCAAACCCAGGCGTGTTGGTGAGTACCGCGCTGCAGAGATCAAGCCAAACACCAACTGCCGCAGAGAAAATTCTAAAATTCGGCTCACATTGTCGAAGTCATTTAAAAGAGTGAACGTGCAAATCGGCTGGATCCATGCGGGAATTACGTCTTTGTTCAACATGCAGCTGGAGTTGAACATTCCTCCTGCCTAATGACTTATCATGAACGTAGCAGCCTCGTGACTGCACGATGACTCCTGCTGTTTAAAGGCTGATTAATTCGCCATTTTGGTAATGGGTGGTTGAGACGCATCGGAGGGGGCTTTAAAAGCCTTCATCAGTGCAGCGGTGCCCCGAGGGGGATAATAACAGTGCTTTCAGAAGACAGGATTCAGAGAAAAAAAAGAAGTCGGTGTCAACTCACGCAGGGGCAGAAGAAAGCTGTTCCAGCTCCAGTTTCTTTCCATTTTGCATCAGAACAAGTGTTTAGAACTGCATAAAAGAGTACGTTAGGCACATAGGAGAAGACATCGGTTCATAATGCGCACACAGGACCATGACATTACCGTAGCTGGATATGCTAATCTATTTATTTTCATTTATATAATGCCAGTTACAGAAAGCCACGGCCACTTTTTAAAGCTTTTAAATGAGAAGCAGAAGAAATCCCATTGCTATAACAAGAAATGTACAGATTTAAATACATTTCTACTTCATCCTGTTGCATGTTATGCTGTGCTAAGCTGTTTGAGGCTAAATCCCAAGACACTGGATTGAGGTAATGATTTACTTTCAAGTTGGGGATGCAGATTAATTTGAAAAGAGGCGCAATTTAAAGCCACATTTCCAAGTGATTCAGGCATTCTTGTAAAGATATGCAGGCTGGCATTCCGGTGGTCAAGAAGGGAAGTGACATTTTCATTGTAAATAGCATTTAGGGTGTAGAGTGTGAATCAAAGACACTGCAGGGGTTGCGCAATTACAATACAGGAAACATCAGCTATAAAGACAAATGGTTGAAGAACATGGTGGAGATGATATATTGTGACAGGAGAAGGGGGGAAAGTTGCAGAAGAATCAAATTCACTGTCAAAGACAAAGAAGAGCGACTGTGAGGAGTTGGCTGTGATCACAAACATGTTGACGCGTCAGCATTCAGCCTGATGAAAGGAACAGCTGGCAGAATATGGGGAGCCAGGCAGAAGCAAAGGTATCCTCTGGAGGCATCTCAAGGCCTTTGTTGCAGAAGAAGGGAAAGGCAGGAAGAAGAGAGAAAGCTCAAAACTCTCAGCATCTTTGAAAGGCTTGCAAAAATATCTGCAGACAAAACCTATATGAGCTGAAAACTGGGTCATCAAGCTCGGAAATTTACTCAAAAGTGTTTTTCCTACAATAAAATGTCAGGTAACACCCACACATGACAACAACAAAAAGACGGAACTGTAAAATGGTGGCCAACTTGTGTGTTCTGAGGGACACACCTTATTTCATCGGGCAGGTACTGCAATATTTTGTGGGCGGAGCTTTGCAGCAACACTGAAATCAGTGGATATCGAAGACAGATCATCGAGGCAAGAAGACAAACTGTCCGTCGTGGCTGGAACTGTTGGCTGTTCTTATATTAAACACAGGTGACTGATCCAGACCCCTGGGTTTGATGCTTATCCCTCCAAAAAACACCAAACTGAAATAAAAGTTCCTCGGAAATGTAGCGATCACGCTGCACCTCTAAGCTTTCAAGGTTGTAAAACACTTCAAGTGCATTTCAATCCAATCAAAGTGTCTGTTTGTTGCATGAATTTAATCAAAAGCATCGCAGGCATAATGGAGTTTGACATCAAGTGGCAGGGGCTGTGTTTTAAACTGATTTGTTGAGATCTAAAAGGAGATGTCTGGGCTGTGGCCAGTCAGTGGGCTGTCATTTAATTCTATTAAAAACAGGGCAGGAAAAAAAGAGGCAGTCCGTGTCCCGTAAAGTTAGCCCATGCAGGTTTAGATAATGAAAATGTGATGCAAAGCTGAATAAATTAATCTCGGAAATGTAAAACTGAATGAAGAGCAGTCACGCTCGTGTTTCCTATTTCCAGTGCATGCCCGCGCGCTGCCTCGGCTGTCATAATCACTCCTCGCGCTCTTTATTCTCCGCCACACACACAATTTGTAAAATGACAGCTTCATTCGCGGGCACAATTTTTAAAATGACAAGTTCGTTTGGGAAACAATTTGTGAATGAGGAGAACAAATGATTTTCCATCATGGCGTGCACCCACTGTCATCTGTAAATAGTGTGTACAACTCTGTGTGTGTGTGTGTGTGTGTGTGTGTGTGTGTGTGTGTGTGTGTGTGTGTGTGTGTGTGTGTGTGTGTGTGTGTTCAATGCAAAAGAAGGATGGAGTTATTAAAGATCTAAATTTAACAAGACAGAATGTTTTGTTTACCCTGTCACACAGCTTCTCCTTACACCAGTGCTGAAATAATTGGACCGTCGTGCCTGTTATAGTTCAATACAGCCGAGCAGCCGATGGAGCGCCCTGCCCTCGTGATCCACAGCTCACAGATCCAAGGATTCCTTACTGTCATTCTATCACATGTTGCATGGACAGAGCGGAACGTTGCACCCAGAAGCCCCAAATTAGAAGAAATAAAATTATATAAAAATAGTACACTGACTAAATAGATGTAGAATATAAAGTCTAAAAATGTAAAAAAAAAATGATGTGTTGCGCTATATGAGCAAACCTCTCGTGGTTAATTGTCCAACACCTTCTGGGTGGAAGTTCTTCAGCCTGGAGGAGAAGACCTCGTCAGGCTCCGGCCTGCACATCAAGATGTCCAGGACCAGAGATCAGTCTGAGAGGGGACAGTTTATGGACCCGTGGTAGTAAGATGGTACTGAAGGGGGATGTGAAGTCTAGATGGGCGTTGAAGACCTTGCGGTCCAACTGGATGAGGGCTGCTTGATCCACGGGGTCGACGGTGTCCTCCGTGGTCCGGTCCATCTGGTAGGCAGACTGATGTAGTCCACAGTGATGTGAAGGGAGTGAGGGCATCATATGACTTCCACCCTTAGTATACGTATATGTGTAGAGGCTGCTTTATGATCAAAGCCATTTATGATCAACTGACAGAGCCTTGGAAACTAAACCAGAGCTCAGATTCATCCCAAGTGTGTCAGCTGAGCAGTCATGGTGATGGATGACACTGCGAGACCTTCAGTTGCAGTCGAACATCTCCTCTGTGCGACTACGACTGAAGGGGAGTGAGGTTACAAACTCAGATCCCAAGAATCACTAACAGCACGATGTATATCGACCTAATGAAGGCAAGGACTCTTTAAAATCACAGGCCGCATGTTTCCAGTCAGGATTTGTTTCGTCTCCATTTCTCACCTTTTGCAGCTGATGGGATCCTGCTGCAGCTTAGGTTAAGCTTCTGCTTTGAAACTCTATTCCTTTGTCTCTCCGGGGAGCCTTCTCAGACCCCTCTGTTACCGACTGTCGGGCACCTTCCCCCAAATGAGACCCCGCTTGGTCCAATTTCTCACCATCTATCACCTCCTGCACATTTCTGTTCTTTGTTCAAGTTCAAAAATACCTCGGCGAGTTTAAAATCCTAAAATTTTAAAAGGAATTTCGGCGGCCAATCACTTGATGTGCAGCATGTGGTCCTCTCTGGGGAGCCCCCTGGACTATTTTTGACAGCCCGTGTAAACAAATATGTAAGCCTTCTCACTGCACCTTCAGCTGCCTGGAAATGGAACGCATCTGTATAAATAAAGAATGCAGATCTTCATCCCATGAGGGGAATGTTTGCACTAAGTCAACAGGAGATCCACGCTCTAATTAACAGGTAGGAGACCATTCAAGTATTTGTCAACGTGTCAGGTAGGGAGCCTATATTAACCAGATCCAGGATATTAAAACACAGACGGGTCACATGTTTGATAATCCTGATACATTAAGCTATCAACAGCATTCAACATTCAGACGGATAAAATAAATATTTGTTTCACTTTAAAGGTTGTTTGAAAGGCAACCAAAGAAAGCAACTTTTTGGAGAGGGACTCACTTTGAGTTAAGAACAATGAGAAAACAAGGGGAGAACGGGGGACAAGGGGGTGGACATGATCTGTGGATGTGTGGTAACAAGGATGACGATGATAAATGTGGCATTCCCAGGTGTTCCATCAGCAGGCCTTCATCTGTCTCCAGGAATAGGCGCCGCTCAGCCCCTCTCAGCCATGTAAATACAACAAGCCAGCAGCGCTCTGTGCTGTAAGATCGATAACCACTAAACAAGAGCTATGGGTCTGAGACATGAGATGGATGTGTTTACTGGGACCAAAAGCAACTTCTGGTGAAGCCCCGGATACTTGGATCTTTACTTAACTGGAAGGCTTTGTCAGCTGAGAGGGTAATTTCATGTAAAACCAGTATGAAGGGACGATTGCATCTGAAAACATTTCTGAGAAATGTTACCTTACAGAGGTGTAAAAACAAATTATATAGAGCTGCGGGAGGCCTTAGAACAGAAAAATGCCCAGAAATGTCCCGGGTTTCTTGCTGCGATCACTTTTGTTAACAGTTTCTGCCAGAGTCGAACCAGAACCTTTCCCCTCACTGTGGCACCTTCACACTCAGACTAAACAGCCTTTTATTTAGATGCAACCGTGTTAATGCAGAGGCCTAAATTGTCCTCGAGCAACGTGGTTTGAGAAGAACTGACTGGATTTCACATGGGCTGATGCTGTGTGAAGGGCACTGCTCCATTAATCAGGACACAAGGTGTTCCACTCTGTCACACCTTAAATAGCTCCAGATCAGGGGCCAGGAGCTTCAGCAGTCACAGATCATCATCAATAATGGATCCTGAATCTGGGTATCTCCTTTCTCCTTTGGAAAAAAAAGTGAGCTGCAGTGGAGGAGAAAAGACACAAGGTGAAAGGGAAGGAGAAGAGAAAAACAGGTAATGAGAGGCAAAGAAAGGAAAGAGGAGAAACAAAAAGTAGATCAAGATTAAAGGTCAATGTTTTCAGCATGGACGCAGCAATATTCAATTAATGACCAGCATCAGCAGACCGTGATGCACCAAAACACTACAAATGAGAATTATTTTGTGAAGGAATGTCTTCAGTGTAAAAACACATCACAGAGAATAAAGATACAGGTGTAGCACAACTCTCGCAAGAATTTGCAGCTAAATGATTGCCAAGTGGCGGCACTTGGTTCTTGGGCAAACGCCATGCAAATTCCGATAGGCTGTTCTCTAGTCATCCTGTGATGACTTCATTCTTCTCACCTGTGTCCCACCTGTTATGGTCCCCAAATGTGTTGCACCTGTGTTCTCCTGTCTTCCTTCTGTTTGACCTAGCTTGTTATTAACTGCTGGTTTGATTGTATGCCACCAATTTCCTCTATATTGTTTTAATTTTTGCTTTTTCTGGATTTTTCTTTTAATGATTTAACTTTAAATAGAGGGCACCATTCTGCCAAGGACAAGAGAGCCAGAGGAATTATTTTACAAGAGCAAAGAGGTAAATAAAACCTGCTGCCAGGATGATTTGCATTTAATTTTGCCAAGTGAGGACAAAGTGTAAGAACGGAGACAAGTCGGGGTGACCCAGATGGATGCTGTGAAGCTGCCGTGTGAAACCACCAGTGGTTCCACCTATTCTCTTCAAAAGAAGTATCAATACAAATCGACTGCGGGGGGGAGCTAGATCTTGTGTTTTTATCCTGAAAAAACACAACACAAAGCTTTGACAACAGACATGTGCTAGCCGTATCAGCTAAACACAGTTGGTCAGCTTGAATAAAGGAACACTTCATTGGAGTTAGATATTTTAAAAGCAGCTGGAATCAGTGTTTTACACCAGCTGTCCTCACATCCACCTCTGTTCAAAGCTCATCTGAATGAGATGACAGCATGTGTGTGGCACAGGCAACTCATTGGTAGTCGCTGTGGGCTTGGTCTCCTCTTTTAACAAAGTGGGATCATACGTCTGTTAACCTTATGCTGAAAATGTCTCTTAACTCTTCTAAGACACTTCTTCTACCCTCCCTGGTGTGATGTCTTCATGTGTTACCATGGCTACGGTTTTGATAGACAGTGTGATACTTAAGAGAGCACACTTGAAGTCGTTCATTCCAGCCAAATAAGATGGTGTTATTTCTTAACAGAATAAAAGTTTTTTTTTTTTTTTTTTTTTTAAAAGAAGCTTAAATCTGTGTCATCACATTCTCCATAAAATGTGTTAAATTTGATATCTCACATTCCATCAGTTGTGTTCTTGGGATATGTCATTTCTGAGGGCAGGTTGCAGATGGACCCCTTCAAGATTCACGTGGTTGAAGAGAGCTCCACTAGGACTCCTTGCCAAAAGCTAACAAACTTTCTGGAGTTTTAAGTGGAATTGGTTCCAATGCATCCTAATTACATGAACTAACTCATGAGTAGGATTCTTCCCTACTCTTTCACCTACCTGCATCTCTTTCATCTATCTTCTCCTCTTACCTGCCCTTGTGCCTTTGCTAGATTCCCACGTAGCATTCTAATCATAATCTAAACTTTTTCCTGTTACATGTCTGAATTTGCAATGGAATCTGGTTGATCATGTCACATGGAAGGATACTGTTATGCCCCGAGCCTAGGAGCGCCTGTGTCACACGCTGTAAAAGTTATAAGCAAACCTCCCAGTTTTTTATTAGGTATTTTAGGCAAACACAGAATATAACCACACAAAAACAGAAAAGAATACAACCACTGCTTAACCCCTTAAAATGTGGAATGTTACATCCTCAGGAGAGCATCTGTTGGTGCATATCAGAATGAACAGGTACTGGGGTGCCCCCTTTGTTTTGGGCCAGGGTCTGACACATTCCAATAAAATGTGTTTAAATGGCTCAGCAATTACTGGATGCAATGGAGATTAATGAATAAACTGATTTGGTTTACCTGTCATTTGGCAAATGTGACAGGAGTAACAGAATTTGACCGCATCGGATTTTACCGAGGACCAAAAGAAATATATCAGATGGTTTGATTGTGAGTAGTGGTAGCTCAGTCTGTTGGGGGCTGGGCTGAGAAGTGGAGGAGTCTCTGTTCAAGCCTCAGTGCAGACAAAACATTGAAGGTGTTCTGGTAGTCAAGGAATGTGCCAGAAAACCTTCAGAACCCTGCCGAGGTACTCTTGAGCAAGGTAGCAAATTCACAAATGACCCAATAAAAAACAGGGGAGAAGATGACAAAACAAGATTAGATCTAATTTTAGGTTTTTTTCTCCCCCCAAGTGATAATAGCATGAGCTACGCTTAGCAATTGGAAACAGAACTCCTTTAGGCCATGATTACATGCAAGACACTGGAGTCTATTTGCATAACAAAACACAATCAACATCAACGTGTAATTCACAGATGAAGTACTAGTAAAAAGTAGCAGATGACAGCAGATGTGTTGCTCTCCCAAGTAAAAAGAAAACTCAAATGCCATTTCAACTTAATTCCTTTTTTTCTTATCATCAAGGAGCCGAATGTGAACCATAACACAGGAGGACAAAATGCTAACAGCTGCCTCACCTGTCCATCCAAAGCTTGGCATTTTTGATACCCACCTCTCCCAGCTTGCTACCCTTAGGTTAACCCAGCAAATAGTAACCATTCTCTTCATATCAACGATGACATGGCTCCTGTTTTAACTTGAAAAGCTGGGAAAACTGGGAATGTTCGGACAGCGAAGGCTGGTATCAGATGGAGTGTCAGCATAGCAGCAGGCAGCAATCCAGTTATCATCAGGATTTACAGGCACTTACGACTCCTGTTCACACACAAACAGAGTTGATTGCTAATGAAGAGGAGGGAAGGAGTGAAAGAAAGCTGCCATTATTTTCCACAGATAAATGTACCTAATTGTATTTTAATGGAAAATCAGGCTGTCATTGTGTTGAAATAATGATTGTATAATATGTACCCTTTCCTTGTTGTGTTTCTTCGACAGAGTTACAATATGTGCAAAGTATTGGGGGGCAAATTATGGTGGTGAGGATGTTCTACATAGAACAGAATAAAAACCTGTCCGTAACAACAGTCAGCCAAATAGTAGAATTTGAGCTCTGATTCTGTATGAGGTCGTTGTTGATGATTGGTGGATATTGTTTGTCATTCACTTTCCTTCTATGTGATTTATTATAACAAAACCTTGTAATTCCAGGAAACATATTGCTTCGTTCCTTCCTCACATGGAGGCCCTTGCCTCTACATGAATGACAAGAAAAAGCCAAACAGGAGTGTTTTTGGCTAGGTTGACTTGTATGACTGGATTGATTGAATTCCTTGTGAATAGACTGAAAGTGTTTTGCACATTTCTGGAATTGGGTATTTCTCAGCACTAACAATCAATCACTTACCAAGCGAATGACTGTTTCTCTTCATACATCTACGTCTTTTTTTTTTCTTTTGATGTGCAAATGTCTAGTCAACATAGTTGTAGATTTTTTTTCTTTTTTTTTTTAAAATGTATTTATTTGAAATGCAAGATATTGTGAATGGTGTTTTCCATTTGCAAACCATGATACATATTTGCAAAAGCATTTAGTTTATTTGCAAGGTCTTGGCATTACTTAATTTCTGTTCTGTTCTCCCAGAGCAAAATTTTCCTGTGTTTCCTGTGTCCCACTGCTTTACATGACACTGCTTCAAACTCATATGCGTATTTTCTATAGCTGAGTACCAAGGTACTGAATGGCTACAAGCTCAAATTTGAATAGTGTTGAAAATGGTTTACTGTCCTAATGTTTGCCCTCTCTGGTTTTTAATCTTAGATGAAGATCATGATTTGCACATCTGACATTGTAACTGTGGGATGGTTCTGTCTTTGACTTGCATAACTGGTCTGCCGCAGAAAAAAATTCTGGGTTGAGGCTTTTAAGCAAATCTTTCTTGCACACTCTCACAAAAGGTTTCCTATGGTGTTTATTTTAGAAGACACAGGAGACCCGCTGGTGCCCTTAACAAGGACTGGTAAGTAACCATGACTTTGGCCAATTATTTTACTGGTTGCTTGTCTATATTTTGCAAGCATCTTTGATAACTATTTTCTTTCATTAAGAGATCTACTGTTGACTAGAGTGTATTTACTAAAATGGTCCATTGTTCTCAGCACTGTCCAAAGGTAGTTAATTTTAGAGTAAGAAGTCTAACTTGTGAGTTTTAGCAATGGATGTGTCTTTTGCATTTAATGCACTTTTCTGTCATTGGTTCCTGGTCTGCGTGCACAGGCCAACCTTCTGCACAACACATCCCCTCATGTGAGCACACATTCTCAGTCTCGACCTAGTCCTTTCATTTGACAATATGAGGAAATTACAGGTTCAGCTAAAAAGGTCACACTTATGTTGTTGTAGTCTTAATTAGCTCTTGTTCATCTGAGAAGTTCGCATTCACAGGTGATCAAGGTAGCTCGTCAGCTGTAAAAAGAGCGCATGAGCCTCATTCAGAATCACTCGGTTCTTTGAGGCAGAAGATCCAGTCCTTCAAGCAGCCTGAGAAAGGGTTTATGACCAGTCACCTGTGTGAAGTGGTTTCCCATTAGTCTTGGAACATCTCATGACCCATTTGTGGCCCAAAACCATCTTTTTTCACTTCTGCTGTTCAGATGGTGAGAGTGAACCTGATGTACAGCCCGCTGAATGCCAGTCCACACGATGACGCATCGGCTGACACTTTTGCTTTAGATGTTTTCAGATTGCCTTGTCTTAGCTTATCATGTGGCATCCCATAGTTACTGTGCTTAGATAATGCATACAGAAACCTCTCTCACTTGAGCATACACCTGTTGATCAGCGTCACATAGCTTCAGGCTTCTCAGGACATCTCCCATGCAGTAATCAACATGGTTACCTGATTGTCTTCTGGCCTTACAGCCTGATTACTCACCTGCCCGAATCTCTGGACCTCCCAGATGCTTTTGGATCATTGATTTTATGTTACAGTCTAGGTTTTAACAGCAGGCAAGGACGCAGTGATGAATCTAAAACCACGTTTTATTTAGCAAACACAAAAACGGCAGTCCTCCTGGACTGCAGGGAAGCAACAGTTCGAACTTCTGGTGCGCAGAGAGCTCCAGCGCGGAGCCAACACAGGAGTCGGGTTAAGCTCGTTTCAGAAGTCCAGCCGGACGGCATGAAGCCCTCCAACGGGCAGGGGAACGCACCAAAGACAAAAGACCAAAAACGCACCAAAATATTCCCAGTACAACAACACTCCAAAGTCACCAAAAACACCAAAATACTCCGACACTGGTAGGCAGGAGTCCAGTCTTTAGATAGTCGGCTGATCGCTGATAGCCTGCAGGTGCGTCAACCTGTGACAGGCGCATGGCTCTACCACGAACCCCTGCAGGAAAAAAACAGTCCAGAACCCTGGACCCTAACATTTTAGACCTTTTAATTATATGGTCATGAGATTAATAAAAGGCTATTTACATAAAGTCCTAAGCAACACCAATCAAAACTAATCTGGAATTTAAACGCACTGCCCCTTTCTCTGTCTGTGTGTGTTTGTCATTGTCTTTCATTAAAATGTGCAGGGCATCAATTATTAATTGCAAATACATCTTTTATCTTAAGAAATGTTTCAATAACTGTACACTTTTCTACGCCACAAATGAGTGGTTGCAAGCGTAACAGAAACCAGCAGGTATGTAGCAGAGCCACTACGCCCCAGTTCTGCTCGTAAAGACACATAACGTGTGGCTCAGGGCCAGCCGGGTGTGCCGGCCCCAGGATCAAACCGCAACTTGAAATGCAGAGGGGAGCAGAAAGGTGGCTGATAGATTTCATTATTTTTGTTGCTGGGTTTGTTGTTGTTTGCCGAAAAAACACTAATGCAAGGATACGAATATGAGTAATTATCATCATTAATATTAATAATAATAATCTTTTGAAGGAAACATAGTTTACAGTGATAGTTAAATAATTTAACCTTGACCTGTACACTTCTAAGCCCCGGAAGTGTGCAAGCAAACTCACTGCTGATCCCTCTCACCCTGGACACAAACTCTTTGAGTCCCTCCCCTCAAGGAACACCACAAGAACAGTTCCTTCTCCTCTGCCACCGCCCCCCCCCCCAAACTCTTACATCTGTTTAAAGTAACCCAGTTTTTAGTCTTTACACCTTTTATCGCATTTACTGTTTCAGTCTGTTTTAGTCTTAGTACTGTTTTACTCCTTCAATTCTTAGTTCCTCAGTTTTTAGCTTTTATACCTTTTATCCCATTTACTGTTTCAGTCCTTCAGTTTTTAGCTCCAGTGTTTCCTCATGGTGTTTCCTCATGGGGGCCTGCCAGGCTGGGAGATGTTTCCGGTCTACCGCTGGGGGTGCTGTCCCATTGTCGACTCTGGCCTGGGTGGTTAGGGGGCTCTGTGCTTTGGTGTGGAGCCTCCGGTCTGTCCGGGTCGGGGTGGTCTTTGTGGCGGTACCACCTGTGGTCACGGACCGTGACCTCAATCGGCCTGGTGGGCCTCCAAAGGTGGCGTCTCCTTCGCCTCAGCTCTCGGTGCCCAGCCATGTCTCAGCTTGCCTCAGCTTGTTTATGTGTGTGGGTGTGTGTGTAAGTGTGTTGTATGCATGTGTGTGTGTGTGTGTCCTTTTCTTGATTCTCTTGTTCTCTTTGCTGTTTTTATCCTTTGTGAGGCACTTTGTGCTACCTAGCGTATGAAAAGTGCCATATAAATAAAGATTGAATTGAATTGAATTGAAGCTATTACCTTTACCAAGGGGTCCCTGCGACACAAATACTGTAATCATATTTACTGAGCTTTAGCCTGTAACTGCAGTAGCCTGAGCAACTGGCTAACTTTAGCATCGCCGGCATTCTTGTGGCCTTTTCAAACATTTACTTTATATTTATCCGACACTAAATCAGCAGAACTCCAGCACTCCCTTACATGACAGCACCACAACAGCTAAACTTCAATGTTTTAAATGAATCATTTCGAGGAGAAGTAAACACATTTTTACAATCAATACAATCTAATGTTGGTCTCTAAATATTGCCATAGCAACTTGCTAATACACATCAGGGCCCTGGTGCCAGGAGATTCACTCATTAGCCAGGACTCCGTACTTCACTACACCACATTCTAGATTAAACATGCCAGCGTTCTGTGCGGCTAGGTGGGCTCTGGATCGAAGGCGGGTCAATTTGCCGTATTTGCTGCATGATCGATGCAGCAGTAACACAAGGCGACATGCTTGCTGGGTAACTGCAGCTGTAGGTCAACGTAATGGCGACCAGACAGGCCTAAAACACAGATGTTAACCTAGCGCAGTCAACAACAACAATCATCCTCTCCTGCTTGTCCTACTGTAACTATGTAGGTTTATGTCTGTTTATGGGGCAGTTTGCTGATTGAAGGGCCATGACCCTGACCCTAAACCGTCAGTCGCTGCTCATCGTGATTAGATCTGCTTGTTGTCTGTCGTTGTCTGCACCCAGAGGAACCGTCCAGCTCTCCTCATATATGTAAAATGCTCCCATTCAGATGACCCAAATGCACGCGAGGACTCCTAAACAATTATAAACTCATCCAGCTCCGTGTTACTACTCTGGATTATTATGCTTATTGCTAAAGGTAAATACAAAATAAAATCAAATTAAAAAACATTACCATAAAAGAGATCTGAAATATAAATAAACAACTATGCTGTAATGCTTTAAGATGTTTAGATATAGAGGTAGTGATTGAAGCATTGATTCGGAGTTATAATCAACACTGGACGACCGACGAAGAAATAACAGCAGCTACTGACAGACATGGCTGATGTAGATTACTCAGAATTTATATATAGACTTCAGGTTGAGTATGAATATGTCCAATTTACACACCACAGATGAGGCCATGCCCCCCCCCCAGTGTGGGCCCTCTCAGCTGTACACTGCCCGAGGCCCCCGCCTGCCGTGGAGGCGGCTCCCAGTTGAGCGTCAGCCTGTCACATGCCTTCACTCCGCCTCCAAAGCCGCCTTCTTCATCCTCACTCTCATCCTCACGTCTACGCCTGAGTGTCCTATGCCGCCACCTATTGCTCCTTCTTCAAACTGCCACTCTCCTACCACGACTGTATTTCCTCCTGCCCACACTTGCACTCGCCAATCCCGCGTCATACTCCCGCTCTCGGTCTACGCACAGGAGCACAGCCTTGAGAACCCTAACCCAAGCAGATATCACACATTATTGTTTTGTCCTCCTTCCCACAAACACGCTCGCATACAGTTTTCCCAGTCCACTTTACCCCAGTTATTCCTTCTCGCATTATCTACGAAACTACTCTACTTTTATTAAAATAGCTATAACATAAAATGCAATTCGCTATATTTCACAACAAGAGCTGGTCCACTGTTCCACGCCAAGGACGAAAACCACATTGCTCCTCTTGAATCCGAGGTTCAACTATCCGGCGGACCCTCCTCTCCAGTACCCCTGAATAGACCTTACCAGGGAGGCTGTGGAGTGTGATCCCCCTATAGTTGGAACACACCCTCCGGTCCCCCTTCTTAAAAACAGGGACTATCATCCCGGTCTGCCAATCCAGCGGCACTACCCCCGATGTCCACGCGATGTTGCAGAGTCAAGTCAACCACGACAGACCTACAACATCCAGAGCCTTAAAGAACTCCGGGGGGATCTCATCCACCCCCGGGGCCTTGCCACCGAGGAGGTTTTTGACTCGACAACTTCAGCCCCAGAGATACGAGAGCCTGTCCCCAGGTCCCCAGGCCCTGCTTCCTCACTGGGAGGCGTGTTGGTGGGATTAAGGAGGTCTTCCAAGTATTCCTTCCACCGATCCACAACATCCCGAGTTGAGGTCAGCAGCACACCATCGCCACTATACACAGTGTTGACAGTGCACTGCTTCCCCTTCCTCAGACGCCGGATGGTGGTCCAGAACCTTTTCGAAGCCGTCCGGAAGTCGTTCTCCATGACCTCACCGAACTCTTCCCATGCCCGGGTCTTTGCCTCGGCAACAGCCATAGCTGCACTCCGCTTGGCCTGCCGGTACCTATCTGCTGCCTCAGGAGTCCCACAGGCCAGTAAGGCCCAATACGACTCCTTCTTCAGCCTGACGGCATCCCTCACTGCTGGTGTCCACCAGTGGGTTCAGGCATTGCCACCACGACAGGCACCAACCACCTTGTGGCCACAGCACCGGTCAGCTGCCTCAATAATGGAGGCACGGAACATGATGTCAAAGGGACATGGTCAAAGCTCTCTCAGATGTGTGAGTTGAAGCTCCTTCTGACAGGAGACTCTGCACACACTTTCCACACTCTCCTGCGGCAAATTCTGATCCACTCCCTTTTAAATTCTTCCTCTGGTACCAAGGTTACTGAGCTGCAGAATGTGGTTTGCCAGTGAATGTTTGCTAAATGTTTTACATTCCTGACAGAACTCCTTTTTTATTGGGGGGAGGGGGGGTGGTGTAACAGCTCCTCCCTTCCTTTTGCACTCTGGAGGTGTCTGCAGTAGGACTTGGTTCCCTATTCAGCTGGCGGCTGGTTCAGGCTACACAGGAATCCAACCCATCTTGTCTATCCTTGTTAGATTGACGGAGCCTGCTTGTATATGTATGTATGTGTGTGTATGTGTTTATTTATACACACGTGTATGGATACATATTTCTATATTCACATGTGTACATATTTGTATATATTTAATTATTGCTTTAAATGCATTTTTTATTCTATTTGCATTTGTTGTATTTTATCCCTGTTTATTCTAATTCTGATTTATAATCCATATGTTTGTCTTTTGCACCAATTAAGTCCATTTTCTTGTGTGCACCAAAGTAATTGGTGATAAATTCTGATTCTAAAAACTTCTATGATCAAACTCTTCAGCTAAAAAAACAATTAAATGTACACTCATATATTGACAGCTGTTTTTGGAAAGGTTACTGTGACAGTTGTTGAACCCTACACTAGAGCGTACATGAATAATATGATGGTGTGATCATATCATCGGTTGAACTTAATTAAACTGCCACAATTTTGAACGTCACCATCCATCACTGGCTTCATTTCTACACGGTCACAATGTTCAGTCTTAGATTGCTCACTCATCCCATCTGTCTTCCAGCAGTCAACATGGCTCTGAATGTCCCAGGTCTTATTATGGTGATTGTCTTCTACATCGTGATTTTGGGAATTGGACTGTTTGCGGCCTGGAAGTCCAAGAAAGCTGAGAAGAAGGGCAATGGAGACAGACGGGAAGCTTTGCTTTTGGGAAACAGGAATATAGACTGGCTTGTTGGCATTTTCACCATGACTGGTAAACTTCTATGATGATTTTAAGTAGAATAAAGCCTAAATAAAATACAAAGGTTCCAATATACTGCCCATAATGTAACCTTTTGGGTCTATTACTGACTCTTTAGAAATTAGGATATCAATAACTGCACCATCAGATCAAAAATCTATTGGCTAAAAATTCAATAGCCTGCATGACTGTGAGGAGGATACATGCATGAAGTGTCATTCTCCTGCAGAAGATTGCCATTTGATGACCTGTAGATTGGTTTAGATTGTCTGCAATTTTGTTTCAAAAAGATCTAAATACAGTATGGGGTTTTCCAGCGTGTTGCATACATAATGCTTGTCTGTCATTCTTTTGCAGCTACCTGGGTTGGAGGTGGATTTATCATGGGTGTGGCCGAGATTGTTTACAATCCTAAATTGGGTTTAATATGGGCTCTTATGCCTGTTCAGTACTCGCTGTCATTTGTAATTGGTAAGTCTTACAAAAGAGGGAATGCTGCATTTATATCAGAGGGATAGAAAATAACTGTCTTTAGTCCACTATTTACACAGTGGCTAAATGCAGAGATGGGTTATTTTACTTGTTAAACTCCATCCTTCCATCCATCTTCTTATGCAGTGGTTCTCAAACTGGGGGGAGCACCTCCTAGAAGAGTGCTGGTATTTATACAGGGAGTAATATTTATATTGCCACATTTTTTTAAGTGTATTGTTTAAATAGACAATGTGTCTTAATTTAAAGCAGAATCATTTTTTAAAAAAGAGTGTCACGTTTCTACTGTAAAAGTGACTATGTCCCTTGTTTTCAGTTTGGTTAAAGATGTTTGATGTACTATGAAAACAATAATAGCTGTATGTGGTATTATTGCATAGTAGTGAGCTCTCTATACATATTGTGAAATGATTTTAATCCACAAAAGGTAGTCAAAGCTGCAAAAAGAGGTGTGGGAACCACTATTTTTAATGCTGTTCTAAGTCTCTTTGGGAGAAATGGTAGATGTTAATGTTCATGGTAAAGCGAGAGGACAGACTGAGATGGTTTGAACTTATTCAGAGGCCAGAGGGACAATTAATCTATTAGAAGAATGCTGAGGATTGAAGTGCCGGGCAGAAGAACCAGCAGACTGAAAAATAGATATATAAATGTTGTTAGAGAGGATTGGATATTAGTTGATCCAGAAGATGGAGGATTCACAGAGGTGACCCATGAATTGAAAAAGAGTGAGGAATTTTCCTACCAAACCTGAGAACAGGGATTTGCAGTCTGATTCAGCTGTGCTGACCAACGTGACACATTAACTTGTTTATAACTTCTGTAACACTTGAAATGGCTTCATTCTACTCACTGTGAATTAATGGGAGCCTAAATTCAGGAATATCTGCAACAGGTGGTCTCTTCATGGCCAAGCCGATGAGGGAAAGGAAGTATATCACCATGATGGACCCATTCCAGTCAAGGTATGGCAACGTGCTGAGTGCTTTTCTGGTGCTTCCAGCTCTGATGTCAGATATACTGTGGGTGGCCTGCACCCTGTTTAGCTTGGGTAAGTCCAGTTTCAAACACTCTGGGTGGTAAATGCAGTAAAATCGTTTCCATACGTCTGCATTTGCATGTTCAACCGACAGGGGCAACGCTGAGTGTGATACTGGATTTGCCCTTCGGCTATTCTGTTTGGATCTCCGCTGTTGTTGCCATTATCTACACACTAATGGGAGGCCTTTATTCGGTGGCCTACACTGATGTCATCCAGCTCGCTTTAGTTTTTTTCAGTTTGGTGAGTTACCGTGTGTTGTTTGTTTCAGGATGTACAATATCTATATAAAAATATCTGCCTTACAAGCTTCATTTTGATGGCCTCTGGATTTGTTGGCAGTGGTTGTGTGTCCCTTACCTGATGACCAGCAAAATATCTGTAAGCATCACTGAGACCGCTTTCAAAAAGGGGTTTCAAGAACCGTGGCTCGGTACTTTGAATAAAGGGAACATCTGGAACTGGATTGATGAGTTCCTAATGATTGTGAGCTGAACATTCATTATTAACCACATGCTAAATGCTACATGATGTAAAGACAGATGCCTTTTCATCTTTTATTTGTCCTTATCGTTTGTCTCCCTGTCTCTGTTTGTCCAGGGTCTTGGTAGTCTTGCATTTCAGTGTTTCCACCAGAGAATTCTGTCTTCTTCCTCTCCTAGAAAGGCTCAGATTTGCTGCTTTGGCGCTGCAGCTCTGGTATCTATTCTGGGAATTCCTTCCGTCTTGATTGGGGCTGTCGCTGCTTCCACAGGTCAGTAAGCCAGATATGTGTGAGGACGTTTGGTAATCAGTTGTGGAAAAAAACATTGATATTTACAATTAAAGATCAGCAGTTTCACCTTTTCAGCTACAAAAACACAGAGAAAAGGAGAGAAAATTTACAATGTTTGAGTTTCCGCTGCACAGATTGGAACCAAACGCTGTATGGATCTCCATCTCCGTATGAGAGGGGGGAACAATCCTTCATCATGCCTCTGGCCCTGCAGAACCTCGCTCCATCTTACATCTCAGTCGTTGGAATCGGAGCTATCACTGCTGCTGTGATGTCATCGGCAGACTCCGGCATGCTGTCTGCAACGTCTATTTTCTCTTCAAACATCTACAAGAACATAGTGCGTAAACAGGTAAGACAACAGCTCCTAGATGATGATCGCGGTAGCAAAGAGGCACAGTGTGGAGAAACAAACCAATTAAAAGGATTTTTTTTTTAAATTGATATCTTTGGTTTTAGGCATCGAACAAAGAAATGCAGTGGGTGATCCGCATCACTGTGGTGGTGGTGGGTGTGGCTGGAACAGCCTTGACCTCCACCAGTAACAGCCTGCTGACTCTCTGGATTCTTGCACTTGACCTGTCCTATACGCTCATATTCCCTCATTTAATCTCTGTGCTCTTCTTTCAAATGACAAACGGATATGGCGGCTTTGCTGGCGCCATTATTGGCCTGACTTTTAGAATTTTGCTGGGCGAGAACAGCATAGGCCTTCCTGTTCTGCTTCGTCTCCCCGGCTGCACGCTGGTCGATGGCGTCTACACCCAGTCGTCGCCTGTCAGGACAGTGTCCATGCTCTTTAGTTTCACAACCATCTTGGTCATTTCCCGTCTGGCTGAGTTCATGTTCAACCACAGGTTGCTGCCACGACGATGGGATGTTTTCAAAGTAACCACAATCCCAGCAGAGGAAGAACATGTTTCTGTCAGAATGGACCTGATGCTGTCTTACAACCAGAGTACAAATAAAATGTGAATTAAAATACACTGTACATTTTTTTTAATAAAATGTAGCCTTTCTTTTTTTTTTGGTAATCTTAAGTGATCAGCAGACCTTTGACAACTCTTCACCTGAAAAAAAAAAAGACAAAATGCATCAAGATGTACATTGTGGTCTTTATGGAAGACATAAACATTCTCTCCTTTTTGATGTATAGACTGTTCATAACGCATCATTTATGAGATGCTACCTGACAGGATAAAACAAAGGAAAATGTATCGCACCCATCAAGTAGAGTTCTGGCAAAAAAAGTGATTTTAATATAAATCCAAAGGTTTAAGACATTTATTTTAACTGTTTAAAATAAATTTGATACAAGTTGATGTGTGTACTGGAACTTGTTTTGGTACATAAAAATCATATTTCAGAACATTTCACTTTGATTTCCATTGGCTTTTCACCTCACTTTTGGTCAATCTAAATGAGTTTTCTCCAGATATTTCGTCAATTTGAATTGGCTTGCCTTTTAAAATGGAGCTGGGCTTTGTCACATTTAAAATTGTCCACTTTTATGTGAAGCTCTCAGGGTTGAACTATTTTTGTTTTTGCTTCTCAGTGACAGTTTAATTCAGTTTCAGTTTCACATCTGAACTCCGCCTGAAACACAGGCCTAAGGAGGCGACGCACCCTTCATCCCGCTCTGATACTGCTCGATTGTAGTATTCATGATGTGCTTGTGCTTCTCAAAGATGGGCGGCAGACTCTCAAACAGCTGGTTGGTCTGAGCATTTAGCTGCAAATGGGATGGTGACAGGCTGACAGAGTCCATCAGGAAGCGCAGTTGTTTGTTCGAGTCCAACAATCGTTGATGGAACAC
Source organism: Takifugu rubripes (assembly GCF_901000725.2). Classification (NCBI taxonomy): domain Eukaryota; kingdom Metazoa; phylum Chordata; class Actinopteri; order Tetraodontiformes; family Tetraodontidae; genus Takifugu; species Takifugu rubripes. The sequence continues at coordinate 24,697,422 of NC_042285.1, read as the reverse complement.
GGGCATCTCTGTGGTCTCCACCTCATTGATGAATTCCTACATGGGGAAAAGGGAGCGATGTTATGCTGGGCATTGGAGCCACGAACGTTTACCAACTCAATCTTTACCTTAAGCTCCATCAGCTCCTGCATGTCAGATGGTATGATCATCTTCCGTGAGATGTTCTCAAATTCATCACAGAGCCTGAGGAGAAACAATTCTTAGCTATACAACCCTGTTTCTGATGTAGCTGGCATTGTGATGAAGGTTGATACGAACTTCTTGTTGATGTCTTGATGATCCTGCAGTATCCGAGCCGTCAGTTTCTGCTGCAGGTCCTTTGTCCGTTCAACTAGAGCGTTGACCAGCTTGTGGGACTGCACCTCAAACATACCGTACTGAACCACCTACAGCTCAGAATAATGTTGAATAAACATCACATCTGAAATCACTAAGAATTTATAGTCCATCGTGGGAAAAGAATAATAGTTACTGAAAATAAAACAGAAATAAACCTCCAGCAGTTGTCGTCATTTGCATGATTAAGACCCACTTTATAGCAATATGCAGTAATTACACTTAATTACCTCAGCTGATGTGTACTGGATCTGCTCTGCCAGATTCTGATAGTGGACAATGTTGGCCAGTATTTCCTGAAAGGTATACGGCCGACTGAGGAAATTCTTCACGTCCTCCTCGGCTTCTCCAGACACCAGCGTAGCGTATTTATCATAATCTGTGATGCACTCCCTGGGCTTGATGGACTCTGTCGAGACCACCTCGCGCACCTCCTCCATTTGTGCCTGAACAACCTCCGACTGGATTTGGGGCTTCAGGTTTCTTTCAAAGTCAAGATCTGTCTACAAAGGGGGTGGGGGGGACAAATATTTAAATATTTCCATAGAAATTCTTCCTTTACATTTAAAATAAGAACTTAAAAAGTGATGCAAACAGCACGAGTGCAGTAAAAAGAGATCTCACTGATCCACAACCAGTGAGTTTGAATCCGATGGTTTGATGTGGATCAGTTATACCTGAACTTTTACACAACGCTGCCTGAGCTGCAGGATTGCGCAACAGTGTAGGGCAACGTCCAACGTTTTTAATGAAAGGGTAAAACCAAGATTCATCAGTGAATATACTTTACTGAGTGGGTATTTGTTCTAATAACCTTGAACTATGACTTTGTCATTCCTACATTTGCCTTCTCACCCAGTCAGGCAGCAGAAAGGTGTCCACACGAGGCACCGTGCTGGCAGAAGAAAGAATCAGCTCAAATACATTCAGGAAGGCCTCCTCGTACAATCTGAATTCAGGATCAATCCGGATCTCGTTGTCTTTCAGAACCAAATGCAGCACAAAACCAGGGTGCCTGTAGGCTCCCCCTGACGACTACACAACACAGAGAGACTGAAATGTTAGTTCCCCACTGTTGAGTCATCCCGCTAAAAGGTGTCGGGGTCTCCTACCAGGGAAATGAGGCTCGTGTAGTCCCTCAGAGAGAACAGGGCAAACTCCTGCAGCTGAGAGGTCATCAGCACAGCCAAAGAGTTGAAGAAAGACTGAAGATTTGTCGGTTTAGACGAGAGCGGCACAAGCAATTTTCTGCTCGCTTCGTAATAGATATCTTGCACATCGAGGAGCCAACTGGGGAGCAAATCAAAGAGACCATAATGTTTCTATATGAGAAAAAAGGCAGAGTGACTGTAAAAATCACGTCATTCCTTTGTTAATTTAATATACATGTAACACTTCTGTGTATATGGACTCACTTGTTGAGGATTCTCTTGACGCGATCAACACGAAAGGAGACCATCGTCTGAAACACGGAGAGTTCTATGGGGTCTTTTCTGTTGTGGAAGTCCTCCACGTCGATCACACGGAGATCTCTGCGAGCAGATGAGCAGAGCCATAAGGCACAAACATACCTTACAGGGATGTGTACCATACAGAGCGAACTCTCCAGCTGTAAACATAGAAGCTTTAAACTTATAGATGCACGATGGCTGCTTTTTAAGCCAGAATAGTGCCAAATCAACCCAAATGAAGGGTTTAACAAAATAATGTCATACTCACTGGTATTTGTCGTACCACAGGCTGAGGGTTTTTTGTGTGACAGGGTTGAAAGCATGAAGGCTCTCCATCAGCTGGGCCTGGGCCTCGATAAAGGCCCCCCTCCAGGGTTTTGGATACACCTGCAGCCTTAAAAAGGCACATTGAAAGATGGCAGATCGGTCAAGAATCGTCAGGAACACACTGAAACGCCATATTTGATTTGGCGAGTTCACCCTGCTTTAAACCTAGCGAAAGACAGCAGCGACATGGAAAAGATGCACGTTCATTTAACTTACTCCAGTCTATGAGGGGGCAGGTCAATGGCTTTTTTCTCCTCATTTATCTTTGAGCATTTGAATGTATATTCCACTGAAATCACATTTGAAGACAAAAAATGCAAATGAATCCCAGTGACATCATTTCACAAACACCAAAGACTTTTATGTTAATGGCGGACGCACCACTTGCTCTTTTGACAGCCAGAAAGTACTGATCATTTATCTCCCTGAGCAGCTGCTCCAGTGGTGTGGTCAGTTTTTTCAGGTGTGTGGGAACCATCTGCAGTATGTTCTTCAGTGACGAACGCTCCAGTGGAGCCATGCTTATCAAGTCCAACCCTTTCTCAATAAACTCTTTAAATTGCTGATGGGAATCAATAATAGAACATACTTTCAAAACTGAAAAAAAATACTATTATACTGGGTTTTTAGTGATATCCCATGGTTTTTGATCATTAGAAGTCTTCCATATGCATCAAAAACTGTTGGAGAGTGAGTTGATGTATTTATTTCTTACAAAACCAAGAGGATTATTTAACAAAAAAATATGCAGGAACAATTTACTGGTCGAGTGTGTGCTGTCTTTTACCCCATCGTACGGCAGAAAGCCTTCATCCTCCTCGGTGTTTTGGCTGAATAAAAGAAAAGCAAGCAAAGTTTGCAATTGTTAATCACTACACGGGCTCCACACAACCCCAGGATAGAGGGTAAAACGTAGATAATTACCACAGCTTTTTAACTACAGCATCATAGAGGCTCCTCTGCTTTCTCCTGTAGGGGCTGCTGTGGGATTCTGAGCTCCAGGTCTGGTTCTGGGTCATGTTTCCGCCCTGGTTCATGTTCTGACCTTTCAGTTGGCACAAACAGGCTTAAACATCAACTGCATCATCTCTGGATAGTTAAACGTAATGATTGAGCTGCACCATGGATCAACTGAACACACCTTTCTTAGCGGAGCGAGTGCCTTTTTGCATTATTGCAGGTGGAATAAACAACTTTTTTGCCATATCCAGCCATGGTTGATGCACCTTGCCCTGTACAGCCTGACATAAATCATCCATTAACCTGGTATTAACTTTCAGGATATAAAGTGTTTAAAGCCACTTGTAAAAGATACCAAAAACAGGACAATTTCATAGAGTACCGGTACTTACAGTACACAACTGTGTTTGGGACTGTTTAAAGCACTCAGGAACTTTATCACACTTCTTTTCTTTATCTGCACCATATTTTTTTGGCATCTGAAAACACAAAACCAGCAATTATAACATGGCATCCCTGCATTTTCGCACAGGGACAAAAAGTATTACTCATAACCATACATCCTACTTTTCACACGAAGAAATATCATGATTGATAAACATGTTTTGTGTGCCTTGTATTACATGTGTCATCGATATCGCACCTTGTGATATTTGTTATTTCTTTCCGTTGTTGCACACTGTGGTTGAAACTAATTGATGGCAGTAATATAGATCTCAGTATTAATACAATGTAACAAAGATGTAACACAGTATGTTGCTTTGATTTATAGCGGCTTTGATCTTTTATTTTACTTAAGTAAAGTCAAACTCTGTGATGGGCCAAGGGTCGAGGCCAGTTCTTGTCCAGGTCGCGAGATGACAACAGGAAATGTGTATCAGCGTGAAGCCTTAATCGTATTGGTGGATGTGGCTAGTTCGATTTGGTGCCTTGCAAAATTGAAGGTAATCTTTCCTGAAATAGTCAGCTTTCAGTTTACGCCGGAAATAGTTACATTAAATTTACAGTCGAAAATCTCCAGATGGGGAACAACTCATTTAGCAAAGTGTATTTGACATACTATGTGTTAAAGCATGTTTTTGTACATGCAAAATGGAACTCAGAATAGGACAAAACATATTTTCAATGTGTGCAGAATTATTATAATTAAAACAGATACCTGTTGCACTTTGGGTCGCAATAATACATCCATATTCTTCTTTTCCTCCCTTTTAGAGGAAGTCATGTTTTTTTTTCCAAATTAAGTTTTTATATATCACCATCTGGAACAAGTAAATGCCAGTATTTGGCGTAAATTTAGAAGCTGCTTTTATTCTGTAATGGAAACCGCAAGGATGACTTTTCCTCTGTTGGTGTGCCGTTGCTAAGGCTGTTGCTAAGGAAGTGACCAAACTAGCGACAAAACTATGTTAATGTCTCTCCGACACAAGTCACAAATTAGAATTTTGCTTCCAGTTTCTTGGGCCAGTGAGGTCAAACGCCGATACTTTTTTAACAAACGTGTCAAACTCAAGGCGCGTAATCCGGGCCTTGTACTACAATTCCCATAATGCACCGTTACAAACGCAATATTTGCAACGTCATTCCAGTACTTGAAATATTTCACTTTTAAAAAAAAAGAATGTTACATATGTTAATATTATTTGTATTATAAATACGAAGTGTTTCATATTTGCTAAATTGAAAACAAACCTGATTAAATCTGAAATTTACTTAGATTTATTTAGATCTACTGTATGTTAAACACTGTATTTGGCATAAGACTGAAACATACCGCTTGATTTTACGTGCAAAATGGAACTCAGAACATGACATTTATTATAATTTCTTTAATCCAAAATCTTTGGTGTGACAATAGTCAAGGATATTTTAAAATATTGCCGACAGTATTAATTTGGAATTACAGTTAGCCACTCACAAAGAAAAAGATTTCTAAAGTTCTCGAATTTAAAATTGGTGTTATTCAAATAATTCTGAAATTATACCTCTAAACTGTTCTTTATTGCACTCATTACGCTGTGATGCTCCTCATCCATATTTGTGGTAACAGAATCCGTAGTTTCTCATTTAGTTTGCAGCTTTTAATTGTCTCCCACAGAGCTTTATCTTTCATAAATAAATTTGGGCCTCTGCATGTTATATTTATACAGATAAATATTCAATTGTGCCAGTAAACACTCAGTACTCTCTTCTTTACCTTCCTTAATATGTTACATTAAAACTATTTACATAAAAAGAAGCACAAACCCAAAAGCTAAGATATCCACAAAACCCCAACACAATGAATCCAGGGTTTGGAACATTCAGATGGACAGAGCTGATCTTCGAGGTGCAACACAAGAGTCACTGCACACTAGCCAAAGGTCTTCAGTCCGGGCAAGGTCAGCTCAAACCTTAAAAGAAAAGAGAACTAACATGTACATTTTTAACTTTGCAGACATGCATTTCTCAGCACGATGACCCAGGCTCCTCACAGAATAAACCACGTGAGACCAAGACAGAAGGGGTTAGCTTAGCTTTAGCGAAGAAGAGCAAATATCAGTGTTGAAGGCCTTTTGATTCATCTCTGATTCCCTGAGATTCCCCCTAAGTGACACTGATGACTGATGGTGTGAACGTTTGGCTGTTGACCAAAACTAGATCCTCTTAATTGGACTCATAGAACTTTACAGGGTTGCAGTGGTTGGATAAAGTGCGTGCAGCATGAGTTTGAGTCCGTACCATTGCGTGACGCCTTTGGAAACATCCATCTCTGAGAAATCAATCAGTACCTGTGGACAAGAGCAGAGCGCGAAACAATATTTCCTCATGCTGTGCTGCTGATGCTGAGCCTTATGGAGCCAACGCTGCTCCTACCATGCCGATGTCCTTCCTCTCTCGGCTGTAAAACATCTTGTTGTTTTTCACGGACACGTCCAACTTCCTGGTTTGGACTTCCTGGAGTGAAACATCAAATTCAAACCTGCAAAAGGAAGACGCTGTTAAACACTCTGGACATCAGCGACAGATATTCCCAGTAAAAATGTGCGATGCAGATTAAGCACATCGATCTTACTTCTCGTTGAAGACGGGGTTGACCGTCCTCTTCTTCACATGTGTCTTTTTGCGATGTCTCCAGGACTGATCTGGGAGCAAATAAAGGCGGGCGTACGAGTCCGTGCCGTTCTCGGTGCAGGGGAACAGGTTCCTGAGGAAACAGAGGGACCATAAAGACCTGCGCACATCCTTTTAGGAGCCAAACAGAAAAGAGATTCGCCAGAAACCTGCAGGCATCAACCACGATGATGAGTTTGTTCCTCAGGGTGGCGTAGCGTATCGTCAGGTGGATCTCGCCAAAGGAGCCCTGATGTCTCCTGATGGCCCTAAAACCAGGATTCCACATTTTATTCAGATTTATTTTCCTTCCTGATGCAGGAAACCTGCAGATCGACAGACTCACTCCGGGTACGGGGCGCCTTCTGAGACATCGAAGCGGGACGAGGCGATGGAGTTCTCCGACAACAGGCTGTGGGAGTCGAACCTGCGCATGGTTGATGCTGAAGAGGCTGTGGGGTAGGTGTCGAGGGCCATCATGGAGCCCCGGTGGGACGCCGCGTACTGTCCATTCAAGCTGTTCTGTGACGGTGTACCTGAGAAGTGAGCGGCCGTGACGGCGTTGGAGGTGGGTAGTGTGGGTGTGGATGTGGCAACAGGGGGAGGGGGTTTAAGGAGCTGGCCCCCTTGGTTGGTCTGTGGGGCCACGTTGGGTTGAGGAGGCTTAGGGTTGACAATCGCCTTGGGCGGAGGTTTTTCCACTGAAAGCACCTGTTTTGTGTTTGAGGAAGATGGAATTAAATAGATTTAAGTCTTTTCTTTTTCTTTTGGATTTAAAAGTTTCATAGTTGCACATTGTTCATGCACTCCCTCACCCTGAGAGTGGCTTTCAGCTTGATCTGGCTGTTGGCGCCGGATCGCTCCAGCAGGAACCGCTGGTCCAGAGCCATGTTGGAGATGTTGAGGAGGCGATTCAGCGGCAAGCTCAGCGTCCCAAGCAGTGTTTTCTTCTCGTGCTCTTTGATCTGGACCACAAAAACAATAAATCCGACTGTTTTAGAGCCCCATAAAACCTGTGGAGACTTTGACGCCAGAAGTCAAATTCAACGCAGTTAAAATGTGAAGGATTTATTGTTTAACATCATATTAAAGGTTACTGTTGTCAATAAATATACAGTATTTATTCATTTTTCACTCTTTATACAGCTGTGGTGATATATGACTTCAGCTGCTCAAGAGCCTGAGGTCATTTTAAGATAGATTGGGTTTTAAAATGAGAGGTGAATAAAAGGTCAGAATTGTAAATGTAGCACAATCTGTTTTCTATTGTGTGAATGGAATCAGCAGAGACATTCAGGAAACACGGGGTCACCTATTAGCTTTTAAAATCCTGCATCTCTCCTGTAAGTTTTCACTTCTCAGTCTGTCTTTACGGCCTGTAAACTGCACGCCACAGAAGAGCTCTGACTTTTCAGAAACCAGGGCTGCGGTAAGCTTTGCAAATAAACGAGGTTGCAGCCACAATAAAATATCAAAAGGAGCCGCATCGCCAAGCAGACGTCACTTTGTGTTATGCACAATATTAAACAGCGAACCTGAACGCAGAGCTGCTGCTTTTTGACACTGTGCACAAAAAAGGTGAAGCCCTCCTCCCACGCAGGGTCTTTAGATGAATACACCACCTATAAAAGGGAAGACATTTCACTGCAGAGTCTGATAAACACCATATCAGCACGCAGGAAGGTGAGTCATTGGTTATCAGACGCTACCTTGCTTTTCTGAACATCATCATCAACAGAAAGTTCCACATAGCTGTTGGGGGCGGCAGTCCTCTTTGTGAACTGGAAATAAGATGCATCACCGATGGAGGGTTATTTGGTTTACACTATTTAAAATCTCCCAACAGTCTCTGGTTTTCTCCATCTTCACACAACAGCACCATTAAGGACGGATTTCGATACCTTTTGTGAGATATCACATTGTGTACAGGTAAATCTGTCGGCCATTTCTGTCAATATGCTGCATTTTCAGGACCTCAAAGCGTTTATTTTAATATCAATGATCAACAGAAAAAGAACTCTGAGACTTCCAAACATATGCTGGTTGATCAGGGTATCATTTCCATCCTATAATTAAGTCACACAGTGAAACTGAAACATGTATTTTTTTCTAACAGCACGTGAGAATGTTAAAGTTAAAGTCACAGAACAAAGTTTTCTTTGTTTTCCTACCTGGAAATATATAAAATTTGTATTTAATTTTATTTTCCAGCCATTTCAGAAAATCAATGCTGTAGTTTTGCAGAATCACCAGCAGATAGAGCTCTTACACAATAAATGCTGTTTAGGAATCATATTTGAATTAAAACCTATAAAAGATCTTTCATATTATCGGTTGTAGTCATTAAATGTATATTTTTAACAGCCACTACCTTTTTGGGTCATGGAAATTATTCAGTAATATTTCTAACAAGACATATTCATGCATTTTTTCTTTCATACAATGAAAAATTTAAAACAATCCAGTCAAGAGAGATTTTGTACAGGAGGAATATCAGCTGTTAGGGACACACCCACAGAGAACACCAGGCAAGCACTGGACAAGCAGGAAATACCAGTTACTCTTATAACAACACACCTGGAAAACGAACAGGAAAAGAAATATGACCCAAGTAAGGCCTCTGAAAGGAGCTAAACAAAGCACAGCCAGTTGTTGTCACGTTACATATGATTGAGCCTAAAATAGGGAGGAAATTTACATGTATTTTAGTTTGTCTCTTTATTTGCCTGCAGGTTTGCAGGTTTTAACTCAACCCCAGCATATAGGGCCTTACATGGGGTCCCTCAGGGTCTCCGAGATTAGATCAACTCCTCGGAGGCACCTGCTGTGGATCAAATCACAAGCTTCGTTTCTGTGTGTGTGGGTTGATTTTACCTGGCCTTCTTTTTGTTTCTTCTGCTTGTGGATTTCATCCGGGTCTTTCTGGAAGCACACACAAGACCCCAGATCAGCACATCATCTGCCCGCCTCAGTGGGCCCGCTACGACGTCACCTACCGGCACGTTTGAAGCGCTGTCCAGATAAACCGCCAGCATTGCACAGGCGAGACCGTCTGAAGACTGAAAAACAAGAGGCGACCACATTCTATCACGCAGAAATAATTCCAGGCTTTCAATATTTATGACCTTGGAATGCAGATAAGCATAAAGAGTTGGCGAGTTTGGCACCAAAGGAACCAAATTTGTTTGTTTACGACGCGGACATTTGAGAGAGTAAAAGGTTCACCTCTGTCAGCAGGCTGGGATCAGCATTGAGGGAAAGCCACTGGAGCTTTAGGCGGACTTCTCCATAGGGGACCCCCTCCAGCTCAAACCACTGCAGCAGGTCACATCAAGAGCGTTTCATCAACATCAACAAGAGCCGTTCGCTGTGTTTCCACACTGAAATCAAAGCTCACCTTGTCCATTTCCTTCTCCTGCTTCACATCTCCAAAGTCGAGATTAAATCTAAAATGAAAGAGTTGTTTCCTGAAAACTGAGAAACTTTTTTATTTTTAAACTCACGTCGGTTGTCTAGAGAAAGACACTTAATGTCTAGATGTTCATGAGCGTCTCAGTAAAATCAGCCAGTGAATACAATCATCAAACTGCAGTTTTTGGATGATATTTGATGGTTTCTAACCGTCCCATGAAGTCATCTTTATCCGTATCCTCGTCATATAGCTCCAACTCCAACTCTTGGCCAGGAGCTTCATGGATAACAAACTACACACAGAAACAGAAAATATATTGGCTTAATGTGTTTGTGTTTAATTTTTACTAGAAACAGAAACTTGTAGACCTGCATTAAACCAGTCAAAGACGGCAGCTCTCTACCTCGTACACTTCATTCCACTTGGGGTGCAGATTCTCTTTGATGGTCTTGCTTTTGACATTGCGGTTGCCGACTCTGATGGTAGCGTAAGGGTCCGACTTGCCCTTCACTAAACCCATCATGTACGTGTCTTTGGCCACCAGGTCCCTGCCCTCCAGCAAGTGGACCCTGACCACACCCTGCACAGCAGACCAAATCAGCAATTGCCACATTTGGAATCGAGATTTAATTTAAAGAAATCCCTCGAAATTCCAAGAAATATTACGTTCATTTGCAAGATGATCTGTCCGTTAGAAGGACCCAGAATAAACCAGGGTGGAACTTTCAATCCCACTTGGTTCCTGTGTCTTACGTACGCGAGGTAGTGGGAATCTCATCTGGTCCACTTTGACCTGGTCTATGAGGGGCACACACATGCGGTTGGGCAGCACCATGAGAGAGGCGATGATGTCCATGATGGCCTCCTCAGACAAGGAACTGGAGGCAAGACGGAGGGACTTTACCAGGGGTCCAAACGAGGAGAGTTCAGGCGCCTGCCAGGCGGAACTCACCTGAAGGCGGGGGTGTCCAAGAGGTTGGTCGCACCGGTCCAGTTGATTTCTAATTTCTGGGGAAACACAAAAGTTACAGGAACGACTTCCAACGACGGGACGATGACAAGATGGGTCGCTGCTTACTGGGCGGCGAATGAAAAAGAAGGTGACTCCTCCCACCAGGGGCGCGACGCCGATGAGAGGCTCCAAGATGACGCGCAGCATCCCCGTCAGCTGCAACGATCGGCACAAACACCTGAATCAAACCTGCCGAGCACCTACGAGGAGGAACGGTTTCGTACAACAGGCGCCCACTTTTAAGCCTTTGACTCCAGCTGTGATCGGCTCCTTCACCACGGCGTCGATGTCCACGTCGCCCAGGTAACTGCAGGGGTCAGGACAGCGCAGGGGTCATGCACGGGAACCAGATCTGAGGGGAGAAATGTGTCTTTACCCACCTTATATCCAGGTCCAGAACCACCTCCCGCTGGTCCACTTCGTGCGTGTACGCCTTCATCCCTTTGATCTTCAGCGGCTGAGAGCAGAAACACGGGTGGAAAGAACCATCTTTAGAGCCATCGGACGCGGAAAAGATGGCGTTCATTTCAGCTCCTTGCAGATTCAAATGAACTCACGATGTTTCCAAAGTGGATCTTTGTAAAAGCGAAGGTTTTAAGCGCAGGGCTGGAGAGCCTGACGGCCGGCTGGATGTTCTCCTTCAGGAACTTCTCCATGTACATCCCAAAGAAGGGCCAGGCCTGCTCCAACACCTGGACATTGCAATCAGAGCGGAGCAGTCCCACGGTCTCATCAGCATTTATTACAGGTAACACCTCACAGCCCCGAGCACATCGGGGGTGTCCAAACTAGTCTGTAAATCCTAAAAAGCGGCTCAGATCATCAGTCTCTTGGCTGATCTTCAGGTAGAAAGGGAGCAATCAAACAGGTGAAACCCGCTCCCAGCACAAGGTAAGTGGATCCAAAAACATCCCTTTGTTTCAATATTTACAGTATTAATACAGTTATTCTCACTCTGGTGCCAATACTTATTTTTTTAAAGATGCAAAGGACATTAGCAATTTTGAATACTGACCTCCAACATAATGTCACCAAACATAGAAAAACGGGTAAATCAGGTCATTACTGTACCTTGTTAACCCAGTCAACCTTCTCCACCTCAGGGAAGTGAACCTGCAGGGGGTCACAAGCATTAAAGGTGAATTTCTGCTCAACACAACCAACACAGCAGCATGTGCAAACCCAGAAACCAGCTGAATTAACCAAAGACACTGGGTTGGTGCCCAGAACGACGGGCTAAGTCTTTATCTTTAGATTTCCCTACAAAATAAAATGGAATTACAAATGTCAGCGAGGTATTCTAAAGTTCGGTAAATCGGCCCTCAACCTGTCACGTGGTGCTATAATAATTGTAGCCATGGTAACACGGTGTCGGAGAGCTTGAGCCTTCACGGCAACAGAAATATCTGCATTTGTAATAATCATGCAAGAAACTGATCCAACATCTTTCCATCAGAAGCCGAATCGCAGTGCTGCCGGCGTTCCCTGGAGCAAGGCAGCAAAACTTCAGCTTCAGGCCCAGCTCACACACACACACACACACACACACACACACACACACACACCCCACCCCAAACAATGGTTCCGTACACACCCACGAAGCCATCTGAAGGGCGCTTCGCAGCTCCTTGTGGACCACCTGCGATTCATTGTCGACGAACTCGATGGCGGTTCCGATTCTGCTGTCTTTCCACTGGCGATTCTTCTTCCACCAGGTGACCATGACCATGCAGAGCAGAACCCAGCTGACACTGAAGCCCAGGTACCCGGACAGGTACACGGGGTACAGCAGGAACGCGGCTCTCCCGAAGTACATGAGCAGCTCCATCAACAATCTGTTGACGGCGGAGGGGCTCAGCTTCTCCGCGCTGCCGCCGTGGGTCGGCAGCCCGGCCGGGAGCAGCGCGTCCTCGCTCGGGTCCGTCTGACCTGCGGCTGCCATTAGGCGGAACCCTGGTTGGAACCTGATCCCCGAAGTTCCACAAGGCTGTTTCCCGTCTTCTACAGCTTCTTCCTTGTCAACACAGGTGGGGGGTTTTCGGTTCCACAACCATCAGACAGAGGTGAAGTTCTAAAACTTCCGCATTGAACTTCCAAAAGACGGGCGCACCTGAGCTGGAGGGTGGGGAATGCGGCGAACATCCACCCCAGCGAGGAATGTGAGTGTGCGGCGAAGCACCGGCTTATGGTTACCGTCCGCCCGCGTAGTTCAGCAAAATAAAAATAGTAAGAAGATTTCTGTGATTTAGTTTGCTGACGATTTTTATTTTCATTATTTTTATTTTTTGAGGAGGGGATCTGTGAGGTTGTGGTGCGCCAACCAAAAGGAAAACTCTTTCCACAGATGCTCTCAGACTGTTTCCGTAGAAAATATGTTTATTATTAGACTTTGTGTATGTTTACTTTTAACCCCCCCCCCCCCCCGACACACACACACACACACACAAACACACGCCATCACCACCGGTAATTGAGTTGTAATTCCACCATATTACCCGCAGGTGGGGGCAGAGGACATATGTGCTTTTGATAAAACTTCTAAGTTTCTTCCTGACCGTTTGGATACCTTAAGAATCTTTTTTGTTTATATTGTTTCTTTAAAGCAGTAATAAACATTGTCCTGCAAGGTACAAATACAACTCTACATGTGATTTGCGTGTTTGTGTTATTTTTTTTAAAGAAAAGATGCAGACTTGAGTAAGTTTCAGTTTTATTTCAAGTTCCTCATGCTTTTATAATCCAAAAAATCACACAATTAATGGCAGCAGGAATTTCCAAAATGCTACCCAGCAAATAGGCACCAAACATTAGTTTTTGCATCTCTTCGCAAATGTTTTGGGTAATCAGCATATGTAGTTTACAAGATGATACTGTTTGATTTTATATGGTGGAAAACAATCATACCATTCAGAGCTTCACTAAGCCAGGAAGTAAAGCTATACACCTGTGATATACATCAATAGAAATAATATTAATTAATAATTACCTAAAAACATTTGGAAGACCATGAAAATCCAGAAGTTGTGTGTTTTATGATTGTATAAGGCAATAGATTATTTGAATTTAATTAAGTATTCAGGATAGGCTTGGTTGTCAGAGAAGATCACAAAAATGTGAGGATTGGCCTGGTTGTCCACAGCACTGTCAAACAACTCAACAGAGTTGGAGGTCTTTTGCAGCGGGGCCACCATGCCTTGCTGTCCAAGGGTGTGATCGCCCGTCAGCACCCGACAAAGGTACATGTGCTTGTCACCATTCTGATTGGGCGTGGAGTAGAGGTCATCCGCCGAGTACTGAGCACTGACAGCAAAGTACGTCCCGTTACCATAAAGAGCAGCTAAAGAGGCAGCAGACAGTGCAGGAGTTAGTTTTTGAGATGCTTGCTGTGTATTTATTTCAAAATTTCAGATCTAGCAAAAGCCTTTTGGATGACCTCACCGTTCTTCCCAGCGTAACTCCTGTTAAAGCCGTTTGCATTGATGGTGGCTATAGTCTCCTCACTGGTGCCGTGAAAGAGAATCCGCTCATTGTTCTGATGCCCATTCTTCTGCTCCATGTTCCGTTTCTTAATCTGCAGAGTCTTCCACACTAACGGGTTCTGGATGCGCTCAATCTTAAGGACAGAAACGTTAGTTATTACAGTTGAGTCGTCGAAAAACACTTGACCTCTCAAACACTCGGTAGCCTACCGAAATAATGGTCTGCCCGCATGTGGCCTGGAACTTTCTCTCGACTTGTTTGTACTCTTCACTCCCTGCTGCAAGGGTGACACTGTGGCACGATGTGTTGTCCGGCATGACGTCCCAGTGATTGGGTATGTCTTCATCTGTTGACACAAATCATCAATCGACCTGATCTGGAATCGCTTCATGGCACACAAAAAGGTGTAAGATACCTTTGTCAGTGCGCCTTATCTGTAGGCTGTTGCCCTGCTTATCAGTAGCTGGTCCACTTGGCATTTGAACCGTGTAGAGTTGCCCTTGGATGGTAATGTCAACACTTGATACATTGTTTACAAGTGCTTCCTCCAGCTCATAGTTGGCAGTGGAGTCAAAATTCTGGAACCCATTTCCCTGCTGGTACTGCCAGGCTGCCATGCTCTCTGCCAGCTTCATCTTCACCTTCAGGTCCTCCCGTTCCCTCGCTTTTCCCAGCATCTCCAGGATTTCATTGGTGGCTTTTAGTACGTCGTAGCCAAGCCCTTCGATGGTGAGTGACGGCGTGCCCTTCTGGCTTTCATCCATTATCTTCACATTCAAGGTCGTCTGGATGTCAGTCAGGCGCTGGTGGTCCGCTTGAGAGAGGCTGCGGATGTCCTTGTTTGCAATGGTGTTGGTAGAACGCTCTTTGGATATCAGGTCGTTGATCTTCTTCTTAGCGGAGTCCACGGCAGCCTGTGATTTGCCACAGATGTGAAAGCAAACAGGTTCCACCTCCACGCTTTTGATGAAACCACCTTCTTTTTGTGGCTTGTCTGCACTGCTAGTGAAGAACGCTACAGAAGAAAGATAAGGATGAGTCCTGTGACCTTGAAGAAATCCCAACCTCGACATTATTGCCTGTGTCGTTCTTACCTTTGATTTTAGACAACCAGGATGCTGATTTTGTAGCACTGGCTTCTCTTTGCTGCATGCTAGTGTAGAAGTCATTCAGCATTGGTGGCTTGAAAACGACTATCCGGACTGTGTTCAGAGTAGTAGAACTGTTCTGGCGCAGTTCATCGATCACGGCATCAAACATGGCATCTGCCACCTCGGTTGCTTTAATATTGCCCTGCCCTAAAATACACACAGATGACCGAGGTGATGATACCCAGAGTCAGCCTGCACCCACCGGGGTGAAGCCCAAAACATCCTGCTGATGAGTCTCACCTGTACCGATGGCAGGAAATGAAACAGAAGTGTACGAGTTTGCCACACACATCTGGAGCGCAGATTTCACAACTTTGGAGATCAGGAAAGCCTTGTTCTGCCCAGTCACGTGCACGATCTTCTTACACTGCAGGTTTCCTGGTTGGGTCATTATTATGCCTGCGTTTGGGCTGGCAGCTGGAGCAGAATGTGGATTGATTCATTAAAAATTCCCAGGAATTGAAATAATTAGCATGTGCTGTGCTGCTGTAACCTTCTCAGACCCTCTTAAATGTGTCAAATTTGTAATGTCGCTGACTGCTAAAACTAAAAAAAATTCAATATTCTCTCATCACCACCTGCACTCAGGACAACTTAAAATGCAGTAAAAAGTTCCAAATACAATATCTAAGTTTATCTTTTTCTCTTTAGATACAGTAAACATGAAAAGGTGCCATAAAGTAAATTAACACTCGTAAATACTGTAAACATTCTTACCAAGCTTTTGGCATTCATCTTCAACTGCCTGACCAGCTGCTTTCAGAATAGCCTTTGACACTCCTACAATGGGATTGAATATCTTGTGTTATTACTGTTGTTATTACACATATTACGTAGCATATCAAACTGGTGTAACGCTAGCTTGATTTAACCTTTCTTGAGAGAAAATGTGTTGTTGGAGGAGTTTACGATGACGTCGGTGGTCTCTTTGGTTATGTCCCCCGTGACTGCCTGGATAGTCACGCTGCCTATTTTGGTTTCATACATGCCCGAACTTGAGACGATTTTAGAGAAGTGACCTAAAATACAAAAATTAAATCCAATAATGTTAAAATTAGGAAACAGCCTAATTCTAAGCATTGATATTAGAAATGAAAAATACTATATACCTCAAATACTGAAATGCCTACCTGAAACTGTGTCCTTGGAGATTTTTTTCTTCAGTTCTGCAGTAAACGCCTGATGATGGATACAAAGTTTAGAGTCGTTTCTTAATATTCTCACAACTAAGAAAGCCGTACAGGTAATGTTCATTGATTTCAATGATTTAAAACCTGCAACATGGAACAAAAGTGCATCCTCTTTACCTGCTGAGTTTCTGTGTCTCCAGAGTAAAGGATGATTGTCACCTCCGCCAGTCTTTTAGTCTGTCTCTTGCTACTAAATTTTAAGATTTCATCATACAGCATTTGGGCTGCCAGGTCTTTCGGGAAGCCGAGTCCTCCGGTCCCGATGGAGGGGAACGATATTGATGTCATCCCGCTGTCCTCTGCCTTCTTTAGGCAATCCCTGAAAATTCCTTTCAAGGCCTGGAAACCGGGGCATTAAATGTTGCTTCATTTACGAATAAAACAATCTCAACAGTTGAAGTCCAAACGTTTTAAAGTTAACCATTTTGAGGCCTCACTTTAGAGTGAGACAAACTACCGTAAAGACAAATCCTAAACGGCACAGCTCTACCTTCTCTGCTTGAGCATTGTACGAGGCAGGCGTGACTGCGTGATAGACGAACATGCTCTTCAGCTGGTATCCCTCAGTCATGATGATCTCTCCTAAGGTTCCACTTGAGTTTTGAGCCTTTAAAAAGTCCTGAAGTCGCGGACCAGCCGCGTGGAGAAGGGCCCTTGAAAGGGCTCCTCGGTTCAGATCCAGATCATTAAACACAGAATTCACGGTCACGTCCGTCTGGAAATGCGTTAAATGAAATGGAGACTTTCAAATTCTGAGAAAAGAAGCAAAGAATATACGACCGTTTCAAATAAAGAACGCTATTATTAATTACCGTGGCATCTTCAATATTCCCGACAACAAGAGTTATGTTCAAGCCCTCTTTGGTCTGCACTTGACCCAAACAGTTTGGGTCAAGTGCACGGTCATCCACGGTCTGAAGCTGGCACAGGGGCTTGGGTACGTTGGTGGGCTTACCCTGCCCACTGGTGCCGTCCACGAGTTCAACCAGGCAACCGGTTGCATTGAAAACCAAGTTCATACTGTCAAGATTCTGAACCAACTTCTTGGCTCCAGGGACTGAAACTACATAAATTTCAAAGATGAGAGAAGAAACCAGCTTTTCCACCAGACTCTTGCTCTTCAGAACATCAGCTCTTGAGCCACTTAGACATATGGCCTCATATTTGTAAGACAAAGCTACTTTGTCTTGTAGTTTCTCCATGTGAGACTTGTCAAAGGCTTTAATGTGTTTCAAAATGATGTCCGGTTTGATCGCCACCGTTTCCTCAACATGAGCGTTCTGTTTTAAAAAGTCTTCAAGCTCCCTGCTAACATTTATGACAACAGCCTTGTGTCCAGAAACTACAACCTGTTGATCCTTGATGCGGATCCGAATTCTGCTGGCTAGCTTATTGTTAGCATTCTCTGCTTGACGGACGTATTCATCCCATTCTGGTGTTTTAAGGACGTTACTGTCTTCAACATCCACATACTGAGACATCAGCAGTTTTCCCAGATGGTCTTCGGCATCTACAAGAGCCCCGTCGGTAACAGCGACTAACTGCAGAGTGTTTCCACTAATCTTAAGTGCTGCATTAATTCCATGAGATCTGAGAAACATATCTGTAAGTTTTTCTTCTTGCTCCTCTTTGAGCAATTCAAGCACAAAGGGACCCATGTCTAATTTCTGGTATTTTAATTCTGACATTCTATTAAATATAAATTTTTTTACTTCCACAATGTCTTCCACCAAACCTGTGACTATTAAATCTGGACTATCGTTCCTATTTGATATTTCCAGTTCTGGGTACACACTGAGCAGCTCTTCCTTCACTCCACCTTGAAAGAGAATGGTGAGAAGTGCTGGGGGCATTTTGACAGTTTCGGTTTTGCTCAACTTCTGCCTCTGCACGCGTTTTCTGATCTTGTTCGTGGCTTCATAAAGACTTTGCTCCACTCCCTCCACAACATCCACAGGCCCCACCACTGATATGACTCCTTTGGCTTTATCAGGCACAACAGCCACATCTTCCTTCAGAAGCATCTGCCTGATCACCTCCGTGCTCTCCTCCCACGCCTCTGATTCTGGAGAAAGATTTAAACACCTGAACTTTGAAACAGATTGCACAAAAGTGGCCTCCACGTTTTCCCCCCACTGGTTGATAATGGCTTTGGCGTTCTTATGCTGTTTCAGCGTCGGCGCTGGGCTCAAGCACACGGTCGCTCGGTCAAGGTTCACAATGCAGAAGTGCTCCTTCAGGGCGCTGCGGATGCTCTCCGCCGCAGCCTGATTGGAATTTATGTATGTCCAGACGGCACAGTCGATGGCTTTATTGATGGCCTTCGGAAGAGTCAGTCGGGGCTTCTCCTGCCCGTAGAGCGCGGTCCCCAACGATTTGTGAAAGGCAAACACTTGGATCTCTTTTTCATCGATGGTGTGCTTCTTCTTCAAGATGTTCTGAGCAGCTACAAGGTGAAAATTACAATCACATTTCAGAATTGAACCTCTAAAAATTGATGATCGCTCCTATGTGTCAGTGTACGGAGGGCTCAGCCAATCTCAAAATCATACCTTTCTGCTCTTTAAAGGTGATGATGGCGGACTGATCAACTTCATCCACCACAACACTCTCCACCTCCCCACCTGCATCCTCAAAGTACAATGCCAGGAACTCTTCGTCGATGTTTTCTGCACCTTCAACAAGAACTTGGTGTGTGACCTCTAGAAGCTGGACCGATAATCCCATTTTTATGAACCTAGCATTTTGAGGGCATCTTGCCACGAAATCGGAGGCTTCTGTGAAGGAAGTGACAAAAGTAGAAGCTCATTACGCAACCGTACATTCAGGAAGAAAAGCAGTTAAAAGTCAGGCATGCAAAAGAATTAATCCTGGCATGTAAAGTACCTTTTCCACTCTGGAAAGTCACTACAGCTGACGTCATGTCAGGGAGGAATTCAAAACTGAAGACTGGATTTTTGGAGTCACCATCTTTCAAAATGTTGCGCACCAGCAACTTCAAAAATTTCTGATTATTCTCTGGAACATTTGCCAAAAGAGCCGAGGTGGGGCAGGCCGCTTCGGCCGCTGTCTCGTCATTTCCACCCCCGGCGTGTGCCTGACCTTTGGGCGCAGGGACGCACTCCTCCCTTTTCGCCTGGTTGTCACCGATATCTGCTGTTAATTAGACACAAACAAGCTTTGAGACAAGAATCACAGGATGACACACGAGTTTATTTTCAGTTCGTTACATTTCACTGTGACTGTGTGAGATGAGGTTGCCTGGAAGTGAAGGAAAATAAAAGAAAATGTGTTAATGATTTTATTGTGGAATCAATTTTGCACTGTACATGTCCCAGATACATAGATAGATCATTTTATAGTGATGTAACCGTACACGTACCTGCACTGTGGCCTCGTTTGTGAGTAGACGCACTGTCATCTTCAGGACACACTTGTCCACAGTGATCTCATGCGACCCTTTCTCCAACACACCTTTCTGATCTGTGAGTGGTTATAAAATGAGATTACTCTCATGTGGGATAAATGTTTAATGCCCCACTCCATCCCTCACAGCAACTTTCGTCCTTGGCCTTCTGTATGTAGGCAACAGAAATGGGTGGATATATCAAATCCACTTCCTTATTGTGTCCAAGGTAGTTTTCTCTGTCAACTGAACTGTGTTTCTTCTCTTGAAGACGTTTCGCCTTCTATCCAGAAGGCTTCTTCAGTTCTGAAATCGCTGGGGAGAGAGCTTGAAAATATATAGCCCCTGTGGACCATTTGCATGCTAATGATCTCGGTGGTCACCTGAGAGTCGTTAGCAGGGTCATTGGTCAGGTCGGTCACCTAGTTTCTGTTGAGGTGTCTCCCCTTTGTCTGCTGGATCACATGGTGGTGAGTCACTGGGTCTCCTGGAATGGTGTGAATGTTTGTTTTGCTGTTGGAAGGAGTGGAGGACTGCATTGTATGTGGGTGATAGGAAGTGCCTCAGGCCACCACCTCTGTTTAAGGAACCGGTATGTCGTGTTTCTGGAGGAGTTCTGATCACTCCCAACTGAACTCTCCAACACCGGGCCAGAGAAATACCCACCACATTCCAAGGCAGAAAGAAGGAACAGGACCACATTAAGACAGCTCTCAAAACATGTGGCTACCCAGACTGGGCCTTCACCAAAACCTCAAGAAAGCGAGACCCCAACAAAGGAGAGGAGGAGAGAAACAAACGCTGCAGCGTTTCCATCCCCTACCTGTCTGGAGTCTCTGAGAAGTTTAGGAGGATCCTCCAGAAACATGACATACCGGTTCATTTCAAACCCAGCAACACTCTCAGACAGAGGTTAGTACACCCAAAGGACAAGACACCAAGACCCAAACAAAGTAATGTTGTTTATGCTATACAGTGCCAGGAGAAATGCAAGGAACTGTACATTGGGGAAACCAAACAACCTCTCCACAGAAGAATGGCACAACACAGACGCGCCACCTCTTCGGGTCAAGATTCAGCAGTCCACTGACTGTCATTAGCATGCAAATGGTCCACAGGGGCTATATATTTTCAAGCTCTCTCCCCAACGATTTCAGAACTGAAGAAGCCTTCTGGATAGAAGGCGAAACGTCTTCAAGAGAAGAAACCCAGTCCAGTTGACAGAGAAAACTACCTTGGATACAATGACCTGGATGATTGAGAATCTACACAGACTTCCTTATTGTGCTTTAGCCTTACTTTCTATTTCTCGGGGAAATCCAGGAGAGGAAAGGCCATTACAGGCTGATGTTTAACTGATGTTAACATTGAAGAATGTGTGTGTGTGTGTGTGTACCTGTGTGTGTCTGTCTGTGTGTGTCGGGGATAGACAAAATTTAGAAAAATGTTAGGTTCAGGTTGGTTTGTGTTGCGTTGTACAAATCAAATCACGATAAACAGAGAGCAAAGAAAGGACATCACTTGTTTGCAGCAGTAGTGCGGGTCTGTTGTAATAAAATAATATAAAATCGAAATCAAATAAAAGTTACAATTATGATCACAAAATCGCAAAAATAAACTATGCCCCGCAACCTAATTTTTATTCATATACATACTATACATCCTAAACATAAAACAGGGTCTACTTTTTCAGCCCAAACTCACCCTGCTCTCTGCGGAAGCGTAACACAGCCGTCCTGTCTCCCTCTTTATAATCCACCTCACACTCGCCACCACTTGACTTTTTGCTCTGAAAGTACCTCAGTAACGTATTTTTAAGCTGACATATGTTGTTTTCTTCGAGCTCCACCAGCAGATCGTGTGAGACTTCCATCGTTGCTGTTGGTCGTCTGATTTCGGAGTCGTGGTTTACTTTCACTTTTGTTTCCGGAACACGGAAGTGCTTTTTATCTGCGCTGTTTTGTAAAGAAAGAAAGGCTTGAGTCTCCTGGCGTTTAGGTTATCCCAGCATTTCTAATCACACATTACGTGATTACTTTTATTAAGTTTTACGAAGGGACGGTAAGTGTCACATCCCAGCACCTTTTTTACCCCCCTGCTGTTTAGTCTTTGTAATTCGTGTGCCGTTTCGTACTGCGTCATTGTCACGCAACCGTCTTCTTTTTTCTTAGCTAAAGTTAATATCTTGTTGTTTTAATTAGCGCCATTCTCGAAAAGCGACTATAATGCCAGCTACTCCTAGTCGCACGACGACGACAGTAACGTGTATCTGCAGCAAGCTGTGCAAGAACCAGCGTGGCTTAAAGATCCATCAGGCCAGAATGAAATGTCTGGAGTGGGAGGTTGAGGTGCAACGCACAGGTCCTGGACCTGGTGAGACGCAGGAGGAGCCCGGACAGGAGGCAACCCACAGATCCCAGTCCCTCCACATACCGGAGCCTCCCAACCGTAACAGAGTAGTTCAACAGCAGCGGATTAAGTGGCCCCCAGCAAATAGACGGAGTGAGTGGCTGCAGTTTGATGAGGATGTGTCCAACATCATCCAAGCCACAGCCAAAGGAGATGTCGACAGCAGACTCCAGGCGATGAGTACTATCATCGTTAGCTATGGCTCAGAAAGATTTGGACGGATCGAGAAGGGCAACACTGAGACCACCTCTTACACCATGAACCGCAGGTCCTTTAAGATACATCAACTGCGCAAGGAGCTGCGAACCCTCAAGAAACAGTTCAAGAGAGCTTCTGATGGGGACAAGCAAGCTTTAAAAGAGCTGTAGAAGTTGAAAACTCTCCGCAGAGCAGAGTGGCACAGGAGGCGTGGGAGAGAGAGAGCCAGGAAGCGAGCAGCCTTCATTGCCAATCCCTTCCGGTTTTCTAAACAGCTGCTCGGGGACAAGCGGAGTGGCCGACTTGAGTGCTCAAGGGAGGAAGTGAATCGCTTCCTCCAAAACACCATGAGTGACCCACTAAGGGGTCAAGACCTAGGACCCAACAGAGCGCTCATCAGCCCTGCCCCACCATCGGCAGAATTCAAGCTGGCAGAGCCTAGTTTGAACGAGGTTGAAGAAGTCATCAAGGCAGCCCGTTCTGCATCTTCCCCGGGCCCCACTGGTGTACCTTACCTCGTCTATAAGCGCTGTCCAGAAATTCTCCGGCACCTGTGGAAGGCCTTGAAAGTGATCTGGCGAAGGGGGAGAGTAGCCGACCAATGGAGGAGTGCTGAGGGACTTTGGATACCCAAGGAGGAGGACTCGAAAAACATCAACCAGTTTCGGACTATCTCACTACTGAGTGTGGAAGGGAAGGTGTTTTTTAGCATCGTCTCCTGAAGACTGACCGAGTTTCTCCTCAAGAACAACTACATCGACGCTTCAGTGCAGAAGGGTGGGATCCCTGGAGTCCCCGGCTGTCTAGAGCACAAAGGTGTAGTCACACAGCTCATCAGAGAGGCCCATGAGAGCAAAGGAGAACTAGCGGTTTTGTGGTTGGACCTGCCTAACGCCTACGGGTCCATCCCACACAAGCTAGTTGAGCTTGCGCTACACCTACACCATGTTCCCAGTAAGATCAAGGACCTGATTCTGGATTAATATAATAACTTCAGTCTCAGGGTCACTTCAGGGTCAGTAACCTCAGACTGGCCTCGCCTTGAGAAAGGAATAATAACAGGCTGTACCATCTCAGAGAAGAAATGGACCACTTCTTGTCAAAGTGACAGGTTGACCTTTCCCTGAACCCGCCCACATCTGTCCCCCCCCCCCCCCCCCCCCCCCCACCTCCCTTTCTCCCTCCCGCCTCCCGCCTCCCGCCATTCTCCCTTGCCCACCTGTTTTTAATAAGGAATGGCGGGAGTTACAAAACAGTTACAAATCAGTTTTGCCATAGTCCTGGCATATCCATCTGTGGGCAACATGAGTAGTTCTACATCCGTGATTGGTGAGACGGCTGTGACCGTTATAAGAGAATTGTGTGGAAAAGTAGTTGAAAAATCCACGGTGTTTGTACAGCGTTCTCAGGCGTCACCTTCTGAGCCTTTGCAGCAAGAATGGTCTTTGGAGCCTTATAGTCAAACAGGGAGTTTTGGGTATGTGTTCCGTTACAAGACGGGGGAGTTGATTCTCTATCAGCGGGAAGAATCTTCCAGTGAGGGGCCTATGTTGTCGGCTACGATGTCTTCCAATGACTGGGGTGTGTTGAAACTGATCAAACCGGGAATGGTGTGTGTGACTGAAGAAGGCTGTGAAGAAAGAAACAACACAGAACAGAAACCTTCCACAGAACAAACATTTTGTGAAACATTTGTGAAAACTAGAGAAGAGAAAACTATTGGAGAAAGTTAGACTGTTAGAACCCTAACACTGTGGTTCAGAAGAAAAGAGAAAAGAGTTGGTGGCCTCAAGTAAGAAATTTAGGGGCCTACGTTGTCTTCCGGTGTCCGAGGTGTGTAACTGAAGAAGCTTAAATCCCCTGGAGACCTGGAGGCCCTCCTGGAGAAAAACAATCTTAACATGAGTTATATCGCCTGAACCTGTTGTTTGGTAGAGTTCCCGTGTAGGGACTTATCCCCATGGGAGCTACATCACCACCAGTTGGTCCACCGGGGCAGTCGTCAATATCAGACTTTTCGGCGCCAATCAACTTTTTTTTTTTTTTCCTTCTCGCCAAGCATTGTAAAGCGAATATATACATGATCATCTCACAGTCATTAGCTCAGTCCTCCAGAACTTCATCGGAAGCTTCACCGTCTGCGAGCGCGTGTAACAAACAAAGATGGCTGCAAAGATGACTACCGGTAAGCCTCAAATTCTTCCCAAACTTTTTCTCTGTAGTTTTCTAAATAGTTTTAGAAAACTATTAATGAATGAACTATTAATGATTAACTACTATTTACGAATAACTGTGTTTTAGAAGTTACAGTAGAGGTTCACCATATGCCAATTTATCCTGGTAAGCAATCCGTGATCTTTTTAACCTGAAAGTTGTTCTATTTTTATTCTAGATTTTTAAGTGTAACTTTCTGTATCTTTAAAGTCAGCGCCGATGAGTTTGAAGGAATAACCCTCACGCAAACAGACATTGGTATTTTACATACAGTTTTTTTTTTTTTTTGTTTTGTTTTTTATGAACAGCTCAGTTGTTCATAGATTGCTGAAATATAACTTTTTATGATACATTTTTCAGATCTGTTAGCCAGGGCTGAAAGATTGGTATCCGAAGACAACCAAGAAACTGAAAAAGCAGTAAAAGCATTGCTGTGTTCTGAAACCCCACCCCCCGTGCAGGGGACAAATTGCTGTGTAACTGAAATTGGTGAAATTGAGATTGAGAGCAGACCCTCGGCACTTCAACATGGGACTGACTCAAGTAAGCAGACGAACAAACTCTCCAGAAGACGTGTGAGACAGCCAGGAGGACCGAAGTCGACTGTACAAGGTAATATATTTATCTGTGATTAGAAGTATATACAAAATATGTGCCGTTTTGATGATTTGTATTTTAACGATTTTCCCCTCTGTCTAAACAGAACCATCAAAACAGAACCTTCAAACGTGCGCCTCTCTGAGCACTGTGACTCCCACGGCAGCTCCACTCTCCCGTGAACCTTCTGCCCCTGCGAGGAGACGTAGAATACGGCAAGCGTGTACCACTCTGACCCCTGTACTTACAGCGGCACCAGATCCTTTCGAACCTGCGAGGCCGATAAGGAGACGTAGGAACCAGAGACACAAGTCTAACATTGTTAGGAGATTGTTTGATGGTATATTTTATACTATATCTTCTTGACTAATAATAATAATAATATATAAAAAAAATAATAACTCATCTCTCATCTAATTACAGATTCAGGGTTGAGATTAAACGAGAGCGTTCCTGAACCGTCCTTCAACAGGGTCGAGGGGGATACGGGGGGCAACGATCATCCCCAACAACGGCACAAGCACCACGAGAGCGTTCGTCAACCGTCCTTCAACAGGGTGGACGGGGATACAGCCGGATACAATCATCCCCAACAACAGCACGAGCACCACGAGAGCGTTCCTGATCCGCTCTTTGACAGGGTGGAGGAGGATACAGGCTGCTACATTCATTCCCAACACCCCCAAGACAAGGTAGTGCTGGAGATTTTCAATAATGTCATACGGTATATTGTTTCCTCCAATTGTAACCAAAGGTGTACTAAAACAGTGTTGAAAAAGCTGTAATTTTTTTTTTTTTCCTTTTTCTGTCTTTTGTTTAAGATATGGATGAGGATTTCAATGTTGAATATTTTAATCAAGTACCGATTGTTTTACAAATAGCTGTTGATCAATTAAGTGATGAGGATTTCAATGTTGAATATTTTAATCAAGTACCGAATGCTTTACAAATAGCTGTTGATCAATTAAGTGAAATTCCAATCTCCATTCCAATAAATTTACATTTTACAGAGCAAAATGAAAACGTCCTAGAACTTGACACCTTACAACTCATAAATGATGCCCTCGAAAACCTTAATGCAGTTAATGCAGTAGAGTTTGAAAATCATTCTCCTTCATCAGCTCTCCACACGCAAAGTGATCATGTCTTACACACGGTAACAATCAGATCAGAGACGGATTCAGCCGAGACACAATCGGCTCTTCCTAACCCCCCTCCTGAACAGGATGAGAGGCCAGGAGAAGGGGGGTCAGAGAGCAGACCCTCAGCCCATCTTTCTCCTCAGCAAGGGGGAGGAGGGCTAGGAGAAAATCCATCCGATCTCTCTCCTGAGCGGGGTGAGAGGTTTTTTAATGATTTTATCACATGGAGAACAAGACGCTCCTTTAACATTCCCACTCGGGGAAATGTGCCTGACATTGCAACATTCTATCGAGATGTAACAGGGGTTATCAGCGAATTGGTGGATGTTGCCAGACGACATAGTAGTCGCAATGATTTAATACAGTTGGAGGTGGTGGGTGAAAACGTACACAATCATGTTACAGTTGCTGTGGATGAACAAGGTGAAAATATTCTACCGGCTTTTAATGGAATGCTAGATCGGATTGTGCAGTCAAACGGTATCATTTCATCGGATGAGAATATAGAATTCATCCTTCACGTGGTGCAGAACCCAGGAGGAGGTGCCAAACGTAAGATGGAGAAAACTCTAGACTGTGAAATCATTGACAAAAAAAGACGTCACTTATTTATCGTAGACAACAGAGACAACCAGCTTTGCTTCGCCATCAGTCTAGCTCACGTTATCTACCCGAAACTTACTGAAAGAGAATGCCTTGATATTGCGAGGAAGTTGCAGCATCAGGCTGGTTTAAATGATGAGACCCCCGTCACTTTCAGTGACATTGGTAAATTTGAAAATATTCTGGGGCGTAAAATTGTTGTGTTTTACAGAACATGCCACAGTAAACCCCTCTCACATTATGAGACAAAATTCTCTGATCGTTCCAATCAGTTGTTTCTCTTTTTACTACAAAATCACTATTATGGGATAAAAAATCTCAAAGCCTTCCTGGGGTCGTCAGTCTGTAATTATTGTTACAAGACTTTTAAGCACCCCTATACCCACTTTTGTAAAGGTTACTGCGCAGTGTGCAACGATCCTGCCTGCCCCACAGAAGGGTTCAACACAGTGGTTTGCTCTGACTGTAACAGAACGTGTCGCTCACCCTCTTGTTTCACCAGACACAAATTGGTCGGTTCAAGCAGAAAGTCCAGCCTCTGCGACCAAATCAAAAAATGCGCACGATGCGAACTATACTACAGTGTCAATTTGTCGTTAGACGATGCAAAGCATCGCTGTGCGGTGAAAAAATGTAAAATCTGTGGTGAAAAACTGCAGAGCGACTCTAAAGTCGATCATAGTTGTTACATTCCTACCCTCCAACCAGACATCTCACATCCTGATTTGGTTTTTTATGATTTTGAAACATTTGTGGGTCAAAATGGAGAGCATGTTCCTTTTTTAGTGCATACAAAAACATCCAAAGGTGAAGAGAAGGCGTTTTATGGTCTTGACTGTGCTAAAATGTTTATTTTGCATTTCAGGAAGCCACGATACAAACAGAACATCTTTATAGCCCATAATGCCAAGGGGTTTGACAGTTATCTGGTGTTAAAAGGTATGTTGGAACTGGATGTGACGCCACAACAGATTCTGATGAACGGGAGTAAAATCCTCAGTTTTGAGGAATCCCATTATGGTCTCAAATTCATAGATTCCCTGTCATTTCTCCCCATGCGTCTCAGCGCTATGCCCAAAGCCTTAGGATTCACTGACAAGACCAAGGGGTATTTCCCACACAAATTTAGCTCAGAAATTCACCTCAATTACGTGGGGCCCTATCCCGTTCCGTCCGACTACGACGTAGATCGCATGACGGTGCGCGAACGGGAAGAATTTGACCCGTGGTACAACGAGGTCAGCCGCGGTACCTTTGACTTCAAAAAGGAGGCCTCGCTGTACTGCAAAAATGATGTTGACATTCTCACCCAGGGCAGTCTTAAATTTAGAGATCAGTTCCTAGGTGAGACGGGGGTAGACCCTTTTGGTTCTATCGCCATAGCCGGAGCCTGTATGAAGGTGTTTCGCACCAATTATCTGACTCCTAACACTCTGGCTATCCCCTGCCCGCACAACTATTTGAATCAGAGCAAAAGATTCTCTAGCGCATCGGTTCAATGGTTAGAATGGTTGATGCACAAAGAAAAAATCTTTATACAGCATGCTCTAAACATGGGTGAAAAACAGATTGGTGCATTTTTCGTAGACGGATATGCTGAGATTGACGGTGTAAAACATGTCTGGGAATTTCATGGATGTTTTTACCACGGCTGTCCCAGTTGCTTTGATCCCACAGTACAGTGCGATATGAGAGGCGTCACCTTTGGTGAACTGCACTACAAAAGTGAGAAGAGGGTGAGTGAGCTACAGACCACACATGGGGTTCGTGTTGTAGTCATGAGAGAACACACGTGGAACCAGATGAAAACAACATGCACGGAGGTTAAAGAATTTCTCCGTTGCTTTAACGCTCCTGAGCCTCTCAACCCCCGAAAAGCACTTTTCGGAGGTAGAACGAGCGCTTTAAAACTGCGACACACGGCAGCGCCCGATGAAACCATCCACTATGTTGATGTCACCTCACTGTACCCGTTTGTCAACAGTACTTGCTCTTACCCCTTTGGTCACCCCGTGATCATCTACAAAGATTTCGAGGACCCACGCAGCTACTACGGCTTCATCAGAGCCACTGTGTATCCTCCTCGAGGTCTTTTATTCCCCGTGTTACCGCACAAAAGTGAGGGAGGTAAATTACTCTTTACACTGTGTCGCACCTGTGCCGAAACTAACAATGAGGGTGGCCCCTGCGAACACGACGATGAGGGCAGAGCTCTGACGGGGGTCTGGGTCACCGTTGAATTCATCAAAGCTCTGGATGTGGGGTACAGGGTGGGTAAAATTACAGAAGTCTGGCACTTTGACAAGAGCAGCGACACTGTGTTTACCGACTACATACACACCTTTTTGAAAGGAAAGCAGGAAGCCTCGGGTTACCCCGCTGAGGCGACGGACCGAGAGAGCAGGGAAAAATACATCAGGGACTATCAGGAGCATCAGGGCATTCTTTTAGATGCTGGCAAAATCGAGACCAATCCTGTGAAAAGACAGGTTGCTAAATTGTGTCTCAACAGTTTGTGGGGAAAGTTTGCACAGAGAGATAATTTGTTTAAAACCACCATTGTCTCAGATCCTAAAGAATTCTTTAGTTACATGTTTTCAGGTAAATACAAAGTCGAATACTTTTCCGTTCTCCACAGCAACAGAGCTCTCATCAGGTGGAAATACACCGACAGGTACGTTCAACCCCCAGGTAAACAGAGTAATGTTTTTATTGCAGCATTCACCACAGCACACGCACGACTGAAGCTGTACAGTTATCTGGAAAAACTACAAGACAGAGTGTTTTACATCGACACAGATAGTTTAATCTATCTGGTCAAAGAGGGTGAGAAACCTCTAGAGCTGGGTAACTATTTAGGTGACCTGACGGATGAACTGGATGGTGACAGCATTCAAGAGTTTGCAGCGGCGGGTCCCAAGAGTTACGCGTACCAAACACGAAATAAAAAGAAAGTCGTCATGCGTGTGAAAGGTATCACTCAGACCCGGGAATTTTGTGAGCGTGTGAGCTTTGACAGTGTCAGAGAGCTGGTGGAGGGTTACCTGAGTAATAAACAAGAGGGAAACACGATCGAGATCCGTCAACACAGCATCAGACGTGATAAAAAGGGTTTCGCATTGAGAAATGTGTCATTTGATAAAAAATTTAGGGTGGTGTATGACAAAAGACGACTCTTTGCTGACGGAACAACTCTGCCTTTCGGGTATTAGAAATGCAGGAAATTGAATTTGATCCTAGGTTTATCTTTCCTTTTTCTTGTTTAATCGCGGGTCCGAGCGGGTGTGGAAAGACCTATTTTGTAAAAAATGTATTGGAAAACTGTGACCGTGTAATAAATGTTGTACCTGACAATATCGTGTGGATTTATACCTCTTTTCAACCTATGTACGCTGAACTGCAAAAGATGATTAAAAACATTAAATTTGTCAAAGGTCTGCCTGATTCTTTTGAAGATGAAACACTGTTTCCTCCTGATCAAAAGCATTTGATTATTTTGGACGATGTTATTTTTCAAGCCTCTGACCATCCTGAAGTGGTAAAGATTTTTACACAGTATCGCCACCACAGAAACATGAGTGTTATGATGTTGACTCAAAACGTGTTTCACCAGGGTAAACACAGTCGCACCATCAGTTTGAACAGCAATTATTTGGTCATGTTTAAAAACCCACGGGATAAACTACAAATGAATATATTGGCTCATCAGATTTTTCCATCACAAAAGACATTTTTCTTGGAGAGTTTTGAAGACGCCACAAAAGACCCTCACGGGTATTTAATAGTGGATCTCACCCCCGTCTGCCCAGATCCGTACAGACTGAGGACGGGTGTGCTTCCTCACCAGCAAGCGGCCGTTTACATCCCCAGAGCGTCGACGTAGATCATCATGTCAGCGCGTATAAAAAGAAACGCACCCCTGCTGAAGGCCCTGTACCGTGCCACACCCAAGAAACGTAGAGACATTCTTATTCACAGCTCCCCGGATTTTATCCAGACACTGTGTGAGATTTCTTTAAATCTTCTAAAAGGAAACCTCCCCCTGACTCCTTCTCAATTTAAAAAACTGAAGAGACAGAAAAAAATTATCAAACTGTTGGCTGATAAAAGAACCAGTTTAAAGAGGAAGCAACAGGTTCTAAAGAAGCAGACGGGCGGATTTCTTTTACCTCTCCTCTCAGCGGTGGTACCTTTGATCGGGAACCTCGTCGGAGGATTGATACGAAAATGACTTTGAAAAAGGCCCAAAAAATGTTTCTCGTCACCCCTCATCAGCTCAACCGCCTGACGCGGCCCTCCCAGTCCATCAGAGATGTCGCGGAGGACGATTTGGATGCTAGGATGAGAGCCATCTTAAACGAGCAGGGGCTGAGCTCTCATGAAAAAATTAAAAAATATAACGCGTTACTGCAAAGATATCTGACCTTTGTGAAGCAGGATCAGACAGAGAATCTGACAGAGAATCTGACAAAGACGGAGGCAGAGGCAGATTCTGGGACGGACGTACGGACGTCCGATAGCATCATCGACGACGTGTTGCAGAGCCTCCCACCGCGAGATCGCAAGAACGCCGAATACGTCTTAAAGAAATTATCCGACCGTCACGATGTTTGGAATACAAAAGGGGAATTTGTGTACCGGGGCAACGTTGTAAAAGGGTCTCACATGATCGATCTATTCAAACGACTCTTGTTTCCTTTTAAAAAGAAAAAATCAGAGGGTTCTGAACCTCCCGGATGGACACATTTTTTAAATACTCTCTCAGAATTAAACATCCCTTTGTCTTCTATAAGTAACCCAAAAGCGCGTAATCAATACCGACTCCTCAAGATGGATGCGATCGGATCTCAAGACTCTGAAACACCTGCGGATCTACCGTCAAAAACTAGAAGACGAACAAATGACCCCCCGCGTTGGATTAACATTTCATCGTGAATAAATGTAATACACAAAGTTTTGTCTTTTACCAATAAAGCGTTTATTAAACATTTTTTCGAGCGTACAGGCATTCATTCAAAAACTTTAAAAATCTTTAAAACATTGCAAAAAACAACACCCCTGCTTGGAGGGACCATTGATTTTATTTCTAATACAGCGCTGATATTTCCTCACATAGTCGTACACCATGAAGTCATTCTTTATTACATCATCATTGTGCAAAGACAGTACTTGATCAAAAGATAGCCCGCACGCGCGGTGACAGAGGTAATAGATGCAATGTTGTCCGCAGACCGTCGACATGTGGTGCTGCAACTGAACGTCGTGGTACTCAATGTTTTTAGAACGTTTTTCCAGAAACTGTAAGATGCTCGGGGGGTAGTGATCAAAGTCCGGCGGAAATCCATAAGAATCAAAAAAGGTGGCTATGCCACCATTTTCCAGCGTCAAAGCTAACCAGTGCTCCCCCGGCATGTGAGCCGGATGTGTGTTGACGATAAAGTAGGCCGGGGTTCTAAAAGAGGGATTCAGCATGGGCAGTTGATCGGACGCCCACACCCCGCAAAACACATCTCCCAGCAGGCTATGCAGAAGGTTCTCTAGTTGAACGTTGTCCATCTTTTAATAATAGTCCACCAGCACCTGCCTCTTGGCGTTGATCTCCAGAATAGAATCGTAACAGGCGTAGACGATAAGGGTCGCGGTGTGCTGCAGGGGTGTTCTAAATCTCAACTCCAGCCTGAGGTTTCCGTTTGAGACGGTAGACAGTGCGTCGTTGTCATCGCTCGGATTGAGATTAAACACAAACAGAGAGTAGCCGTCATTAAAGTCATCACGGCTGATACTCAGGGGTAAATCTTTGAGATGTCTCCCGGTAGCCAGGAACATGTTGTAGAATTCTCTGACGGACACCCCGTTGTTAAAATCGGGTTGGAAAGCTTTAGCCGGAACTTGCCGGCCGTCCTGACAGAGAGCCAGGTATTCGATGTCATAGTGTCTGAAATTAAAAGGCGACAGGTCTCGTCTTCCTGTGAAAGCCTCGTGGTGTACCATACCCAGAACCACGTACTTTGGTATGCTACCCAGAAACAGATTCTCCTGGTTGCAAACCCTAGAGTTTGCCGGAATAGAGTAAGTTTTCACATTAACGCGTGAAAGGGGGTAGAGAGCGTTGCCCTTCATTAAGGCGGCGGCGTGACCTAACCTGACTGCAGGGGACACGGCTACTTTTTTAACAAATAGGGAAGCCCCCAGTACTTTTAGGCTAAAAGTAGAGTCACGCGCCCCCATGAGGCAGAAAGCATCGTTGGCTCGCATCAGTTTAATTCTCAAATCGACAGAGTTGAGCAATAGTCTCTCGCAGAAAAAGATGTCCCCGTGGAGAGGACCGAGCAGGTGTACTTCTCTGGAACGGGCTGTGGACGCGGCTCTCCTCGTTAACCCTTTATTTGGACCGTTCACGAGCACGATAGAGTCCACTGACCCGGCGGTATCTTTGTAAAAAAGACCCCCGGTAAACTGACTGGAGAGCGTGTCCGGTGAAAAGTTGAGCAGGGTCTCAATCATGCAGCGATAGGGGTGGGTAGCGCTCGACTGAGAGATGAGTCGATCCCCCAGGGTCACGTCGCATTGACTGAAAATTGTATTTAGAGGATAATTGATAAGACCCACCGCTGCGTCATTAGCTAGGTTCGATCCGTTAGCGTTGGTGATTTTTACACGGAGATGCAACAGAGTGTCGTTCAGATCCAGATACCGGTCCCCGTCTCCGGGGATGAAAAACTCAATGGGTCCCCCGTCGGTGATGGCTGACAGGGGAGAAATTTCCGTGTAGGTTTTTTCATCGATAGACAGCTGCGTCATAGGTGCTGAAAATAAATCCAATTCGGCCAGAGTACACTCTGGAGATTTCTGATGTACTAGAGCCATTTTCTTTTTTCTCAAAGAAAAGATATTCTTAAAAAATATCAGAGCTCCGGACGGACTTCTTCTTCACACGACGGCCTTTTGCAACTGATTTCTTCCTTTTACCGAACGGCTGTTTATTAAAGCTCGAGGGGATGCGTTCTCCGGGGGGTCGTCTTCTCTTCCTACGCGACAACACCATAATGCCCCCGGATCCTTCTTGCTTCATCTCTTGATCATCTTCTTGATCACCGGCGAACCGTTCCATCACGTGTTTGACGGCGTTGGAGGCGATGTTACTCGCAGCGGCTTTAAGATGAGGTTTAGCTATTTCGAAACCTTTCTTGGCCAAAGGGCTGACGAAACGAAATAATTTAGAAAACAAAGATCCTATCCCCCGACCGTACATGACCGGTGCACCGTAAAACCCCGGCAAATTCCCCCCTACTTGACTCTCATAATATTGTACAAATCGGTGAGGATCTTCTCTCAAACCTACCCGAGCCATTTTCTTTTTCTCTATTTTTCTCTTAGCCTTGAACACTTTGTGTGTGGATAGCTGATCAGCCTCCTGAAAATGAATGATGAGGACACGGGCGATTGGAATATATATAACCCTGGGGTTCAAGTTCTAGGTCTAAAGTGGAGAGTCGCGATAGTCTTGCCGTATGAAAATTTTACCGGTTTGTTTTGATCCGTTTTTATCTCCACCTGAATGTTTTCAATGTGGTTTTTGGACACCGGTAAATAGTAAGCAGGATTGAAATACTGTGTGACGATTTCACCGAACGTTCCTTTTACATCAATCGTTCTCAAAAGTGGCGCATAAACGTCGCCGACCATCTGCGGTGCAACTACGTCGCTGTAACAATACATGTGATAAAACCCAGCTCGTAAATCGCAGGGATAGTACGCATACCTTTGGTCAAACGTAAACCATTCCCCTGATTTCATACCCATCAAATATGCCAGGGGTCCTTCGAAGAGTACGTGGGTTTTACCTCCCGATTGGAAATCAAATCTTTTCAGAAGACTGTCATAGACGAGGTAAATATCAGACTTTATTCTTCTAAATTGTCCGTCCATCTCGAATCTAAAGGCTGAGAAGCCGTTGAAATATGATTGTTTCATCTCTTGACGATGCACCTTGCTCTCCGTGGCCGGTTCTTGAGGGTTTTCCCTCCAGTAAAAGTAGGCATCCTCCTGAGAAAGGTGATAAAAGGTGTGCGGGTATGAAATCTGCGTTAAAGCTACTTCCCAGCTTCCCTCTAAATCGATATGTTGAGGCAAATCCACGCGGTAACTGGAACTCGTGTTTTCTTTAAAAACATCGACGCTGGCGTTGGAGGGTAGGGTAATAAAAAAACCCTCGTCCTTCGGACCGTACATGATGAAATGATATCTGTTGCGATCGCGAGTTGATTTTTATACGTTCTTTAAATCTGCGGCTTTGATCCAGCTGTTGAATTTCTCCGGCCAGTTTTTCCAACTTACAAAGACTTGCTTTTCACCCCTGACGACGCGATGCTTCAGAATCTTTTCTACGTGGAAAAGTCTGTCTTCCCCCATCGTTACCTTTTGTAGCTCTGGCTCATAAAATGACCCTTGGATGGGTTCTCCATCGTAATCTTTTAGCTTGTACACTGGAGGGTCGCGAGGGATGCGTTCAGATACCGTAAACACCTCGTTCGTAAAACTCTGTTCATATTTTTTATCAAACACTCCTCTCAGTTTTGAAATTCTAACTAGGTCCCCCTTCTTGAAATTCAT
The DNA here is from genome assembly GCF_901000725.2 of Takifugu rubripes. Taxonomy (NCBI): domain Eukaryota; kingdom Metazoa; phylum Chordata; class Actinopteri; order Tetraodontiformes; family Tetraodontidae; genus Takifugu; species Takifugu rubripes. Next base: position 24,661,828 of record NC_042285.1, on the reverse strand, counting down.
CTTGGTTTCAACCTTCCGTCGGTTTTCAGATTTACCGTACAAGTTTTGAAACACTTTAAAAGTGTTCTCCGAGGTTACCTCAGCGGGTTTCATCTTGATACTGCTGTGATAACTGTGATTATAGCTTTTCACCAAGTCTTGTAAGACGTCGGTGTATCGCAGAGTGTTGTTTGCTGTAAAATATCTCCACATTCTACCTTTTAATGTACGATTAAATCTTTCAATCACAGAGGCCTTAAGGTGGCTGGCGGTGGAAAAATGAACGATATTGTGTTTTCTCATCAAAGCTTCAAAACTCTTGTTAAAAAATTCTTTCCCCGCATCAGTTTGTATTTTTTCAGGCGTCTGACTTGACTCAAAAATGGATTCAAACGCCTTTACCACCTCAGCCGCTGATTTTCTCTTCAGAGCCCTGACGTAAGCTTTTTTGGAAAATATGTCTATGACCGTTAATAAATAATTATATCCGTCATTATGCTCCGATAGGGCTTGCATATCGCACAGGTCCGCTTGAAATTGGTTTAAAGGGCGGGGGGCGAAAACCCTGTTTCTTGGAAAATGTATCCTGGCCGGTTTGTGTAGAGTGTAAGCGTCCTGTCCCTGTAGAAATGTTTTAACATTTTCTCGAGGAACCGTCTTTCCCATTTCTTCTTGCACCCCCTTATGGAGCCGCTCTACACCACCGAGGCTACCGGGATGCGCGGGATCATAGTACACTTTTTCCATGAAGCGTGTCTCAGACATGTTGAAAACAGAATGAGAAGGGATGCTCGTTTGAGAGGTATTTATTTTTTTATTAGCTGTTAAGAAATCTTTAGCATACACATTTTGTGAGTAACATGAGTAAATACATTTTGTGAGTAACATGAGCAAATACATTTGTAACATTTGTAATGTGAAAGTACAGATAGTCAAAAACTAGTCTAAGACCAATGCGTTATCATCAATAGAGTTTGAGTTAAGACTTTATGATCTAGACTGAGGCAGATATCATCGTGAAATTTTCCAAGTTCTTCCAAGATGCTTACAGAATGGTTGTTTTGCACAAGTCTGCTGGTCACATCAATGAGCAAAGCATAAAAGGCTATCATATGACATGGTTTTACAACATCGTTGGACAGTTCTTTAAAAATTACTTTAAAACAATCCGACAATCCAGATTTGCTCATAAGCATCGTGTCATTTACCATCTCTTCCCAAAGTGCGGGTCCTGCACACGTTCTGGTTTTTTCCAGCAAGATGTTTTTGTTTGAAGCCGTTTTGTTCTCAATAGCCTGGTACAAGATGTTTATTATCTGACCCTTGATCAATTGGATCTTGACACCTTCTACATCGTTTACAACTTTTCCCCAGAAGCTCCCCATTTTATATCTGAAAATGGTGTTTTCAGATATAAGTGTTTTCAGTCCAGTACTGAGTCACCGTGTCCAGATGTTCCTGTTTAATCTCACTGTCGTTGTCGGCGATACTCTCGTACATTTGTTGGATGGGAGTGTAGATTAATTCGCTGGATTTCAGCTCGAGCAAAAGGCTCTCTGCGGCGATCTTGACTTTCACGTAGTCAGCGTTGACACCGCACGCTTTCAGGAAATTTTGAATAGCAGGAATGAACTTGGGTGTGTAGAGTCTTTTCATCAACATGTAAAAGTTGTTGCGGTAGAAACCCGGTTCGATCACATCCAAACACTGGTGTTGGCGCTGGCTGGGGTGGTCGATCCGACATCCGTTGCAAACCTCACCCTTGTACAGGTCCAGGACGACGCTAAGTAGATGAAGAACGCCTTTTTTTACCAGACCAAAGAATTCAGATGCCCAGCCGTCAAGCTGGTCAGCACCGTTACATACAGCCCCGGGGAGATCCGATGCGTCGTCGGGCAAAGGCGGATCAGGGGTTGTTGAGCGTGAAAGACTCTCCACACCGCTCACAGAGATTGGAGAACCTGGACATGAAGAAGCCGGAGACGGCGCAGGATCTCTGCCTTGGAGAAGAGACTCGGACAGCTCTGGAAGTGATGCCGAGTCTCTGACGGGTGGTGTCAGTGAGGGTGAGTGAGGACTGGACACCCCAGGATCCGATGCCGTGCGTCCGAGGGGTGGGGTTGGTGGAGGGCTTAGCCAAGGAGTGAGAGACTCGTTAGAATCCGTGGGATCCGAGCGTTGGATGAGTGAGTCAAAGTCCAGCCTGCGAGGCCGAAGCCGACGTTGACGGCATTCCGCTTGTGTCTCATCCTCATCCCACAGATAGGAATTGCTCGGATTGTCAGATCCGCTCTTGACGCTTCTGTTGGTAGACATGCTCTCCTTAGTGTTTCACTCCGGTAGTGGGTAACGTATGGTTCAGACGAACGTCTTTTATACATTTGAGATATGGGTGTGGGGTTACACGAGGGAGGACTCTTTTTTTCGTCACCACAGTGTTGTTCCAAAGACGACAATGGTGAAAAAATTTTGTGATTTTATCATCCATTTCATGCATCTTTTCGATCCATGCTGCAAGAGGTAGAGTCAACACGTTGCTGAAAACCCCACAGTCTGAGTTAAAAAGATCCAAGACAAAATACTGTCTCGGTTTCCCTGACATCTCTTCCATCTGCATCTTGTAGCTAGCACGATAGAACCATCTTCCCGTACCCGAGGTTTTCGTCAACCAAATGCTCACAAATGTTTGTTCTGTGGAAGGTTTCTGTTCTGTGTTGTTTCTTTCTTCACAGCCTTCTTCAGTCACACACACCATTCCCGGTTTGATCAGTTTCAACACACCCCAGTCATTGGAAGACATCGTAGCCGACAACATAGGCCCCTCACTGGAAGATTCTTCCCGCTGATAGAGAATCAACTCCCCCGTCTTGTAACGGAACACATACCCAAAACTCCCTGTTTGACTATAAGGCTCCAAAGACCATTCTTGCTGCAAAGGCTCAGAAGGTGACGCCTGAGAACGCTGTACAAACACCGTGGATTTTTCAACTACTTTTCCACACAATTCTCTTATAACGGTCACAGCCGTCTCACCAATCACGGATGTAGAACTACTCATGTTGCCCACAGATGGATATGCCAGGACTATGGCAAAACTGATTTGTAACTGTTTTGTAACTCCCGCCATTCCTTATTAAAAACAGGTGGGCAAGGGAGAATGGCGGGAGGCGGGAGGCGGGAGGGAGAAAGGGAGGTGGAGGGGGGGGGGGGGGGGGGGGGGGGAACAGATGTGGGCGGGTTCAGGGAAAGGTCAACCTGTCACTTTGACAAGAAGTGGTCCATTTCTTCTCTCTCATCTCCGTCGTGCTCTTCGTACTGGCGATGAATATGGTGGTAAAGGCGGCTGAGGTGGAGTGCAGAGGGCCTCTATCCAGATCAGGTGTTTGACAGCCCCCCTTAAGAGCCTACATGGACGACCTTACCGTCACAACATCAGTCCCAGGGTGTAGGTGGATCTTGCAGGGTTTGGAGAGACTCATCCTATGGGCTAGGATGAGTTTTAAGCCCACCAAGTCAAGGTCCATGGTACTGAAGAAGGGGAAAGTGGTGGACAGATTCCGATTCTCAATCTCAGGAACCGTAATTCCAAGTCAGCCATGCCCGGGGCAAAGAGCGAAACCACCTACTTCAGGAGGAGGTCCGAGCAGGCGTGGAGGAAGAGCGAGTGGGTAGGGCAGTGGGACTCCGGCAGCAGGGGGCATGGACAAGGTGGGAGAGCGCGTTACAGCGCAAAGTTACCTGGTCAAACATCATGCAGGCAGACTTCCACCGCGTCCGGTTCCTTGTGGCGGCAGTCTACGATGCCCTCCCCAGCCTAGCAAACCTCCATGCGTGGGGAAAGAGTGAGACACCCACCTGTTCCCTTTGCTCCGGAAGAGGCTCCCTGGAACATCTCCTTAGCAGCTGCCCAAAGTCCCTGGCTGATGGTCGCTATCGCTGGCGCCACGACCAGGTACTCAAAGCAGTGGCTGAGAGCATAGCCTTGGCCATTAGCACCAGCAAACACCATCATGCTCCGAAGAAGGCAATCTCCTTCATAAAAGCTGGAGAGAGACCTCGTGCAGGCCCACAGATATCAACGGGACTCCTCCACACAGCTACTGATTGGCAACTGCACGTTGACCTGGGAAAACAACTGCTATTCCCCCAGCACATCGCAACAACGTCTCTACGGCCAGACATGATCATCACCTCAGAGGCTTCGAAACACCTGATCATGCTGGAGCTTACAGTGCCCTGGGAAGAGCGGATTGAGGAAGCCAATGAAAGGAAACGTGCCAAGTATCAGGAGCTGGTGGGGGAGTGCAGGTGCAGGGGCTGGAGGACCTTCTACGAGCCCATAGAAGTTGGCTGTAGAGGCTTTGCAGGACGCTCCCTCTGCAAAGCCTTTGGCCGACTGGGAATCACAGGGACAGCCAAAAAGAGGGCCATTAAAGCTGCGAGTGAAGCTGCGGAGAGAGCCACGAGGTGGCTGTGGCTGAAAAGGGCAGATCCGTGGGTTGCTACTGGGACACAAGCCGGGTCTTGATCACCCCGGCTGGGTCGCCTGGGCGAGGGTGTATGATGTTGTGAGACCCGAAACACCCTATGAACCCAGGATACATCACTGATGATGTGTCCCAGTGCATCCAGGAGATGTATCTTTTTAAGTTTTGTATTTTATTCTTGATGTAATGTCGGTTTGCTTCACTAAAATATAATGGAGGTCACTTGAAGTAGCAAATGGTTCATTGTTAGTTTTACTTTCTGTTTTGGCCTGCGCTTGTAGTGCATTTGCACATATTTCTACAACTGTATTTTAGTTTGTCTCTGCCTGCAGAGACTGCCTGCATGACCTTTTTGGGTCATGGAAATTATTCAGTAATATTTCTAACCAGACATATTCATGCATTTTTTCTTTCATACGATGAAAAATTTAAAACAATCCAGTCAAGAGAGATTTTGTACAGGAGGAATATCAGCTGATAGTGACACACCCACAGAGAACACCAGGCACGCACTGGACAAGCAGGAAATACCAGTTACCGTATTTTCACAACCATAAGGCGCGCCGTATTATAGGGCGCACCTTCAATTAACAGCCTATTTTAGAAATATTTTCATACACGGGGCGCACCGTGTTATAAGGCGCATAGCATAGAAACTGCGTAGTGCCTGTGGTTTCATGACGCGTTCACTAGATCGAGCTGCGCTAAAAGGAATGTCAGTAAAACAGCCAGATAAGTCAGTCAAACTTTATTAATAGAATACAAACCGTCGTTCTCACAACTCTATTCACTCCCAAAACGAATAAACAGCTGTTTTATTTTTTTTCCCCGAGTGACGTAGTGTTTTTGCGTAACACAGTTCGTTTAATAACAGCGAGTTATAACAGGCAGTGCAACATTTTTATCACAAGTGGAGTTTAATAAATCTTCGATTTAGTGCAACATTTTTATCACGTAGTACCGTTGCGGTAAATCAAACGTTAGTGCAAACACAATATACGGTAACTCGAACTCTCGAAGTAGTGCAAAGCGATAGCAATATAACAATAGCAATATAACAACGTTGTTCAAACGGTAATGTCCATATTCACAGTATGACCAGCCTTGTTAAGTTGTGAACACACAAAAGAAACACGTAAAGATCACTTTATCAGTTCATTCCTCATCCAGGAATCCCTCGAATTCTTCTTCTTCGGTGTCCGAATTGAACAGTTGTGCTAATACGGCGTCCAACATGGCCGGCTCCGTCTCGTCAAAGTCGTCATCAGGGTCGGTGTCGCTGGTGTTGTCTGGCATTTCAGTGACAATCCCTGCCTTCCTGAAAGCTCGGACCACGGTCGATGCCCAGGCATTTACGATCCACTGGCAGATAGTGACGTATGACGCTCGGCGCCGTCTCCCTGTCTTGGTGAACGTGTGTTCGCCGTTCGTCATCTACCGCTCCCACGCAGTTCGCACTCTAGTTTTGAATGCCCCGTTGACACTAATATCTAGCGGCTGGAGTTCCTTTGTTAATCCACTTAATGCTTTGTTTCCTCGGAAGCTCCGTTGAGTCTTCTTTACCTGGCGCAGGTCGTCTTGTTGCTTCCTCCACTTCCGCACCATTGATTCGTTCACGTTAAATCCTCTTGCCGCTGCTCTATTTCCGTGTTCAACTGCGTGACTGATAGCCTTCAGTTTGAACTCTGCGTCAAAAGCGCGTCTCTTGCGAGGAGCCATTTTGGGGTCTTTACAGACAGAAATGGTTTGGGACTGAATTTACTGCTGTTACCTCGGCCACGCCTACTGACTACGGTAGCCGCGATTAACCAATATTACCGTAATCCATACAAAAGGCGCTCCGGGTTAAAAGGCGCACCGTAGATTTTTTAGAAAATTCTAGGCTTTTAGGTGCGCCTTATAGTCGTGAAAATACGGTACTCTTATAACAACACACCTGGAACACGAACAGGAAAAAAAATATGACCCAAGTAAGGCCTCTGAAAGGAGCTAAACAAAGCACAGCCAGTTGTTGTCACGTTACATATGATTGAGCTTAAAATAGGGAGGAAATTTACATGTATTTTAGTTTGTCTCTGGTTTGTTTGCCTGCAGGTTTGCAGGTTTTAACTCAACCCCAGCATATAGGGCCTTACATGGGGTCCCTCAGGGTCCCCGAGATTAGATCAACTCCTCGGAGGCACCTGCTGTGGATCAACTGACAAGCTTCATTTCTGTGTGTGTGGGTTGATTTTACCTGGCCTTCTTTTTGTTTCTTCTGCTTGTGGATTTCATCTGGGTCTTTCTGGAAGCACACACAAGACCCCAGATCAGCACATCATCTGCCCGCCTCAGTGGGCCCGCTACGACGTCACCTACCGGCACGTTTGAAGCGCTGTCCAGATAAACCGCCAGCATTGCACAGGCGAGACCGTCTGAAGACTGAAAAACAAGAGGCGACCACATTCTATCACGCAGAAATCATTCCAGTCTTTCAATTTTTATGACCTTGGAATGCAGATAAGCATAAAGAGTTGGCGAGTTTGGCACCAAAGGAACCAAATTTGTTTGTTTACGACGCAGACATTTGATTTTAAAGAGTAAAAGGTTCACCTCTGTCAGCAGGCTGGGATCAGCATTGAGGGAAAGCCACTGGAGCTTTAGGTGGACTTCTCCATGGGGGACCCCCTCCAGCTCAAACCACTGCAGCAGGTCACATCAAGAGCGTTTCATCAACATCAACATGAGCCGTTCGCTGTGTTTCCACACTGAAATCAAAGCTCACCTTGTCCATTTCCTTCTCCTGCTTCACATCTCCAAAGTCTAGATTAAATCTAAAATGAAAGAGTTGTTTCCTGAAAACTGAGAAACTTTTTCTATTTTTAAACTCACGTCGGTTGTCTCGAGAAAGCCACTTAATGTCTAGATGTTTATGAGCGTCTCAGTAAAAACAGCCAGTGAATACAATCATCAAACTGCAGTTTTTGGATGATATTTGATGGTTTCTAACCGTCCCATGAAGTCATCTTTATCCGTATCCTCGTCATATAGCTCCAACTCCAACTCTTGGCCAGGAGCTTCATGGATAACAAACTACACACAGAAACAGAAAATATATTGGCTTAATGTGTTTGTGTTTAATTTTTACTAGAAACAAACTTGTAGACCTGCATTAAACCAGTCAAAGACGGCAGCTCTCTACCTCGTACACTTCATTCCACTTGGGGTGCAGATTCTCTTTGATGGTCTTGCTTTTGACATTGCGGTTGCCGACTCTGATGGTAGCGTAAGGGTCCGACTTGCCCTTCACTAAACCCATCATGTACGTGTCTTTGGCCACCAGGTCCCTGCCCTCCAGCAAGTGGACCCTGACCACACCCTGCACAGCAGACCAAATTGAAATTCCATGAAACATTGCGTTCATTTGCAAGATGATCCGTCCGTTAGAAGGACCCAGAATAAACCAGCGTGGAACTTTCAATCCCACTTGGTTCCTGTGTCTTACGTACGCGAGGTAGCGGGAATCTCATCTGGTCCACTTTGACCTGGTCTATGAGGGGCACACACATGCGGTTGGGCAGCACCATGAGAGAGGCGATGATGTCCATGATGGCCTCCTCAGACAAGGAACTGGAGGCAAAACGGAGGGACTTTACCAGGGGTCCAAACGAGGAAAGTTCAGGCGCCTGCCAGGCGGAACTCACCTGAAGGCGGGGGTGTCCAAGAGGTTGGTCGCACCGGTCCAGTTGATTTCTAATTTCTGGGGAAACACAAAAGTTACAGGAACGACTTCCAACGACGGGACGATGACAAGATGGGTCGCTGCTTACTGGGCGGCGAATGAAAAAGAAGGTGACTCCTCCCACCAGGGGCGCGACGCCGATGAGAGGCTCCAAGATGACGCGCAGCATCCCCGTCAGCTGCAACGATCGGCACAAACACCTGAATCAAACCTGCCGAGCACCTACGAGGAGGAGCGGTTTCGTACAACAGGCGCCCACTTTTAAGCCTTTGACTCCAGCTGTGATCGGCTCCTTCACTACGGCGTCGATGTCCACGTCGCCCAGGTAACTGCAAGGGTCAGGACAGCGCAGGGGTCATGCACGGGAACCAGATCTGAGGGGAGAAATGTGTCTTTACCCACCTTATATCCAGGTCCAGAACCACCTCCCGCTGGTCCACTTCGTGCGTGTACGCCTTCATCCCTTTGATCTTCAGTGGCTGAGAGCAGAAACACGGGTGGAAAGAACCATCTTTAGAGCCATCGGACGCGGAAAAGATGGCGTTCATTTCAGCTCCTTGCAGATTCAAACGAACTCACGATGTTTCCAAAGTGGATCTTTGTAAAAGCGAAGGTTTTAAGCGCAGGGCTGGAGAGCCTGACGGCCGGCTGGATGTTCTCCTTCAGGAACTTCTCCATGTACATCCCAAAGAAGGGCCAGGCCTGCTCCAACACCTGGACATTGCAATCAGAGCAGAGCAGTACCACGGTCTCATCAGCATTTATTACAGGTAACACCTCACAGCCCCGAGAACAACAGGGGTGTCCAAACTAGTCTGTAAATCCTAAAAAGCGGCTCAGATCAGCAGTCTCTTGGCTGATCTTCAGGTAGAAAGGGAGCAATCAAACAGGTGAAACCCGCTCCCAGCACAAGGTAAGTGGATCCAAAAACATCCCTTTGTTTCAATATTTACAGTATTAATACAGTTATTCTCACTCTGGTGCCAATACTTATTTTTTTAAAGATGCAAAGGACATCAGCAATTTTGAATACTGACCTCCAACAATGTCACCAAACATAGAAAAACGGGTAAATCAGGTCATTACTGTACCTTGTTAACCCAGTCAACCTTCTCCACCTCAGGGAAGTGAACCTGCAGGGGGTCACAAGCATTAAAGGTGAATTTCTGCTCAACACAACCAACACAGCAGCATGTGCAAACCCAGAAACCAGCTGAATTAACCAAAGACACTGGGTTGGTGCCCAGAACGACGAGCTAAGTCTTTATCTTTAGATTTCCCTACAAAATAAAATGGAATTACAAATGTCAGCGAGGTATTCTAAAGTTCGGTAAATCGGCCCTCAACCTGTCACGTGGTGCTATAATAATTGTAGCCATGGTAACACGGTGTCGGAGAGCTTGAGCCTTCACGGCAACAGAAATATCTGCATTTGTAATAATCATGCAAGAAACTGGTCCAACATCTTTCCATCAGAAGCCGAATCGCAGTGCTGCCGGCGTTCCCTGGAGCAAGGCAGCAAAACTTCAGCTTCAGGCCCAGCTCACACACACACACACACACACACACACACGCCCCACCCCAAACAATGGTTCCGTACACACCCACGAAGCCATCTGAAGGGCGCTTCGCAGCTCCTTGTGGACCACCTGCGATTCATTGTCGACGAACTCGATGGCGGTTCCGATTCTGCTGTCTTTCCACTGGCGATTCTTCTTCCACCAGGTGACCATGACCATGCAGAGCAGAACCCAGCTGACACTGAAGCCCAGGTACCCAGACAGGTACACGGGGTACAGCAGGAACGCGGCTCTCCCGAAGTACATGAGCAGCTCCATCAACAATCTGTTGACGGCGGAGGGGCTCAGCTTCTCCGCGCTGCCGCCGTGGGTCGGCAGCCCGGCCGGGAGCAGCGCGTCCTCGCTCGGGTCCGTCTGACCTGCGGCTGCCATTAGGCGGAACCCTGGTTGGAACCTGATCCCCGAAATTCCACAAGGCTGTTTACCGTCTTCTACAGCTTCTTCCTTGTCAACACAGGTGGGGGTTTTTCGGTTCCACAACCATCAGACGGAGGTGAAGTTGTAAAACTTCCGCATTGAACTTCCAAAAGACGGGCGCACCTGAGCTGGAGGGTGGGGAATGCGGCGAACATCCACCCCAGCGAGGAATGTGAGTGTGCGGCGAAGCACCGGCTTATGGTTACCGTCCCCCGGCGTAGTTCAGCAAAATAAAAATAGTAAGAAGATTTTATGATTTAGTTTGCTGACGATTTTTATTATTATTAGTTATTTTTTGAGGAGGGGATCTGTGAGGTTGTGGTGCGCCAACCAAAAGGAAAACTCTTTCCACAGATGCTCTCAGACTGTTTCCGTAGAAAATATGTTTATTATTAGACTTTGTGTATGTTTACTTTTAACCCCCCCCCCCCCCCCCCCCGACACACACACACACACACACACACACACGCCATCACCACCGGTAATTGAGTTGTAATTCCACCATATTACCCGCAGGTGGTGCCAGAGGACATATGTGCTTTTGATAAAACTTCTAAGTTTCTTCCTGACCGTTTGGATACCTTAAGAATCTTTTTTGTTTATATTGTTTCTTTAAAGCAGTAATAAACATTGTCCTGCAAGGTATAAATACAACTCTACATGTGATTTGCGTGTTTGTGTTATTTTTTTTAAAGAAAAGATGCAGACTTGAGTAAGTTTCAGTTTTATTTCAAGTTCCTCATGCTTTTATAATCCAAAAAATCACACAATTAATGGCAGCAGGAATTTCCAAAATGCTACCCAGCAAATAGGCACCAAACATTAGTTTTTGCATCTCTGCGAAATTTTTGGGTAATCAGCATATGTAGTTTACAAGATGATACTGTTTGATTTTAATAGGTGGAAAACAATCATACCATTCAGAGCTTCACTAAGCCAGGAAGTAAAGCTATACAACTGTGATATACATCAATAGAAATAATATTAATTAATAATTACCTAAAAACATTTGGAAGACCATGAAAATCCAGAAGTTGTGTGTTTTATGATTGTATAAGGCAATAGATTATTTGAATTTAATTAAGTATTCAGGATAGGCTTGGTTGTCAGAGAAGATCACAAAAATGTGAGGATTGGCCTGGTTGTCCACAGCACTGTCAAACAACTCAACAGAGTTGGAGGTCTTTTGCGGCGGGGCCACCATGCCTTTCTGTCCAAGGGTGTGATCGCCCGTCAGCACCCGACAAAGGTACATGTGCTTGTCACCATTCTGATTGGGCTTGGAGTAGAGGTCCTGCGCCGAGTACTTAGCATTGACAGCAAAGTACGTCCCGTTACCATAATGAGCAGCTGAAGAGGCAGCAGACAGTGCAGGAGTTAGTTTTTGAGATGCTTGCTGTGTATTTATTTCAAAATTTCAGATCTAGCAAAAGCCTTTTGGATGACCTCACCGTTCTTCCCAGCGTAACTCCTGTTAAAGCCGTTTGCATTGATGGTGGCTATAGTCTCCTCACTGGTGCCGTGAAAGAGAATCCGCTCATTGTTCTGATGCCCATTCTTCTGCTCCATGTTCCGCTTCTTAATCTGCAGAGTCTTCCACAATAACGGGTTCTGGATGCGCTCAATCTTAAGGACAGAAACGTTAGTTATTACAGTTGAGTCGTCGAAAAACACTTGACCTCTCAAACACTCTGTAGCCTACCGAAATAATGGTCTGCCCGCATGTGGCCTGGAACTTTCTCTCGACTTGTTTGTACTCCTCACTCCCTGCTGCAAGGGTGACAGTGTGGCACGATGTGTTGGCCGGCATCACGTCCCAGTGATTGGGTGTGTCTTCATCTGTTGACACAAATCATCAATCGACCTGATCTGGAATCGCTTCATGGCACACAAAAAGGTGTAAGATACCTTTGTCAGCGCGCCTTATCTGTAGGCTGTTGCCCTGCTTATCAGTAGCTGGTCCACTTGGCATTTGAACCGTGTAGAGTTGCCCTTGGACTATAATGTCGACACTTGATACATTGTTTAGAAGCGCTTCCTCCAGCTCATAGTTGGCAGTAGAGTCAAAATTCTGGAACCCATTTCCCTGCTGGTACTGCCAGGCTGCCACTCTCCCTGCCAGATTCATCTTCACCTTCAGGTCCTCCCGTTCCCTCGCTTTTCCCAGCATCTCCAAGATTTCATTGGTGGCTTTTAGTACGTCGTAGCCAAGCCCTTCGATGGTGAGTGACGGCGTGCCCTTCTGGCTTCCATCCATTATCTTCACATTCAAGGTCGTCTGGATGTCAGTCAGGCGCTGGTGGTCCGCTTGAGAGAGGCTGCGGATGGCCTTGTTTGCAATGGTGTTGGTAGAACGCTCTTTGGATATCAGGTCGTTGATCTTCTTCTTAGCGGAGTCCACGGCAGCCTGTGATTTGCCACAGATGTGAAAGCAAACAGCTTCCACCTCCACGCTTTTGATGAAACCACCTTCTTTTTGTGGATTGTCTGCACTGCTAGTGAACAACGCTACAGAAGAAAGATAAGGATGAGTCCTGTGATCATGAAGAAATCCCAACCTCGACATTATTGCCTGTGTGGTTCTTACCTTTGATTTTAGACAACCAGGATGCTGATTTTGTAGCACTGGCTTCTCTTTGCTGCATACTAGTGTAGAAGTCATTCAGCATTGGTGGCTGGAAAACGACTATCCGGACTGTGTTCAGAGTAGTAGAACTGTTCTGGCTCAGTTCATCGATCACGGCATCAAACATGGCGTCTGCCACCTCGGTTGCTTTAATATTGCCCTGCCCTAAAATACACACACATGACCAAGGTGATGATACCCAGAGTCAGCCTGCACCCACCGGGGTGAAGCCCAAAACATCCTGCTGATGAAACGCACCTGTACCGATGGCAGGAAATGAAACAGAAGTGTACGAGTTTGCCACACACATCTGGAGCGCAGATTTCACAACTTTGGAGATCAGGAAAGCCTTGGTCTGCCCAGTCACGTGCACGATCTTCTTACACTGCAGGTTTCCCGGTTGGGTCATTATTATGCCTGCGTTTGGGCTGGCAGCTGGAGCAGAATGTGGATTGATTCATTAAAAATTCCCAGGAATTGAAATAATTAGCATGTGCTGTGCTGCTGTAACGTTCTCAGACCCTCTTAAATGTGTCAAATTTGTAATTTCGCTGACTGCTAAAACTGAAAAAATTCAATATTCACTCATCCTCACTTGCAGGTTCCAATATCTAAATTCCAATATCTAAGTTTATCTTTTTCTCTTTAGATACAGTGAAGAACATGAAAAGGTTCCATAAAGTAAATTAACACTAGTAAATTGTCACAGCTGCGCGCAATCTCGCCCATGAGTCGCTTCGCCCCGCTGACCTGTTGTGCGTCAGGACACTAATGAGCCCCCTTCTTAGTTCCCGAAGGCACACCTGCTCCCTGCCAGATCGTTATTCGTGTTCAGATGACTTTCCAGCATTTTCCTGTTTGCCTGCCTGCCCGGTTCCGACCTTGCCTGTTCCTGACCATTCTGTTTTGCCTGCTCCCCGGTAAACCCTGTCTGCCTTCTGCTCGATCTCGACCTTGCCCGTCCCCGACTATTCTAGAGAGGTCTGTGTCTGATTACTCAATTGATTTCCGCACCCCGGCCAGCAGGAGCCAGTGGAGCCCTGCCGCGTTAGTGGACACTTTCCTGCACGGATTAGCAGCCCACATTAAGGACGCAACAGTGGCCTACAATGTCCCCAGCTTGCTGGATGGGGCCATTGACTTAGCAATCCGAGTGGACCAGAGGGTTCAGGCTCGTCGGCGGGAGAGAGCCCCGCGGCGACACTTCGCAGAGGCAGGCGAATTCTCGACGGAAGTTACTCCTCGGCCTGCAGCGTCTTCCAGCAAGGAGGAACCCATGCAGCTTGTGGGTTAGCAGGTGGCGGCGTCAGTTCAACCTGTGCCTCTACTGCGGTGGACAAGGTCATTTCGTGGCGACCTGTCTAGTAAAAGCCCCGACTCACCGGTAACTGGGGAAATACTGGTGAGTCCTATTTCTGCTTCCCCTCAACGTCCCCGCCTTTCACTCCAGGTTTGCTTCCTACTTCCCGGGGGACCACAGGACCTAGCTGCCCTCGTTAATTCTGGTGCTGACGCCTGCCTGATTGGCGGAGAGGTGGTTCGGCAGCTAGGCCTCGGACACGAACCACTAGCATCTGCCATCCCAGCCCAAGCATTGGACGGGCATCACCTGGGGAACATCCGTCACCAGACGGGCCCGGTAACAATGCTGCTGTAGGGCAACCACCGGGAGGAGATACGCTTCCACATCTTGGAGGGGCCGCACTTTCCCTTGGTCTTGGGCTCCCTTGGTCTTGGGCTAACAGACTGTCACTGGTCCTGCCTAGTACCAGCGCCAGCCCTGAGGGGAACCTCGACTCCTGATGTCACGCCTCCAGATCTGGCCAGGGTTCCGGAGCAGTACCAAGACCTCGCCGAGATGTTCAGCAAGGCCCGGGCAACCTCCCTTCCACCGCACCGACCGTACGACTGCGCGATTGTCCTCCTCCCAGGCACCGCACCACCCAAGGGAAGACTCTACTCCCTCTCTGAACCGGAGCGAAAGGCCATGGAGGAGTACATCTCCAGTTCTCTGTCTGCGGGGCTGATCTGGCCGTCCTCCTCTCCGTGCGGGGTTCTTCTTTGTGGAAAAAAGGACAAGTCTCTGCATCCCTGCATCGACTACCGGGGGCTCAACGAAATCACCGTGAAGAACCGGTACCCGCTTCCTTTCGACGCCTCCGCCTTCGAACTGCTCCAGGGAACAACTGTCTTCACGAAATTGGACTTAAGGAACGCCTACCACTTGGTTCGCATACAGGAGGACAACGAGTGGAAGACGGCGTTCAACACCCTGGCCGGCCACTACGAGTACCTTGTAATGCCCTTTGGATTGACCAACGCATCGGCCGTCTTTCAGGCCTTAGTTAACGACGTACTCCGGGACATGTTAGACCGGTTTGTCTTTGTCTACCTGGACGACATCTTGATCTTTTTGAAAGGACTCAAAGAGCACGTGCAGCATGTGCGGCCAGTACTACAGCGGCTACTGGACAACCGGCTGTTCGTAAAAGCCAAGAAGTGCCAGTTCCACGCCCCGTCGGTGTCCTTCCTAGGCTTCATCATTGCGCCAGGGAGCATCCAGATGGACCCGGAGAAGGTCTCGGCGGTCGTGGACTGGCCGCGCCCCGAGTCCCGCAAGCAGCTACAGTGATTCCTGGGGTCCACTACTCGCGCTTCATTCAAAATTATAGCTCTGCAGCAGGCCCACTCACGTCGCTTACTAGAACCAAGACGGGGTTTGCCTGAACTGCAGAGGCAGACGCAGCCTTCCTAGAGCTCAAGAGGCGGTTCGTGACTTCCCCCATCCTGCAACTACCAGACCCCAGTTGCCAGTCTGTGGTCGAGGTGGACGCCTCCGACACGGGGGTGGGAGTGGTACTGTCACAGAGGGCTCAGGAGGACCAGAAGCTGCACCCGTGCACGTTCTTCTCCCACCGCTTGACACCAACGGAAAAGAATTACGACGTGGGAAATCGGCTGCTTGCCGTCAAGCTGGCACTGGAGGAATGGCGGCACTGGGTGGGTGTGCTGTGCTGCCTTTCATCGTGTGGACAGACCATCGCAACCTGGAATATATTCGAACAGCCAAGAGGCTGAACCCCCGTCAGGCTCAGTGGTCACTGTTTTTCACTCGGTTAAACAGCAAGGCAGACTTCCTCTCCCGGCAGTTCACAGGGGAGGAGGACGAAGGCCCTGGGGGGATCCCGGAGAACATTCTTCCTTCCCCGTGTATCGTGGCAGCAGTCACCTGGAGAATTGAGGAGAGAGTCCGGAGGGTGGCCGGCAGTCAACCCGGACCTAGCACCTGCCCCAACAACCGGCTCTTTCGTGCCTGACCCAGTCAGGGCAGAGGTCCTGGTTTATCAAGATGGCTCACTTAGTGCCATTGCCCAAGCTGTCATCGGCAAAGGAGACTGCCCAACTGGTGATCCAGCACATTTTCCGGCTTCACAGCCTACCGGAGAGTGTAGTTTCAGATAGCCTATATCTTTTGGAAAGAGTTCTGCAGGCATCTGGGAGCCACCGCCAGTCTGTCCTCAGGATTCCGCCCGCAGACCAACGGCCAGACAGAAAGGAGGAATCAGGACCTGGAGACGGCCCTCCAGTGCATGGCAACACAGGACCCGGCCACATGGTCAACCTTTCTGGGCTGGGTCGAGTACGCCCACAATTCTCTGATCAGCTCGGCGACATTCCTGTCGCCGTTCCAGTGTGTCAACGGATACCAACCCCCTCTGTTCCCGGCACAGTCAGATGAAGCATCCTGTCCCTCTGCAGAAGCCTATGCCCGCCGTTGCAGGCGGATGTGGGCCCAGGCTCGGGCCAATCTTCTGAGGGCAGGCGCCCGGTACGAGGCGGCGGCCAACCGGCACTGGACCCCGGCCCCTAGATACAGAGTGAGGCAATGCGTATGGCTGTCCATACAGGCTCTGCCACTTCAGGTGGAATCCAGGAAGCTAGTGGATGGGGGCCCGGCATACACAGTCAGTCGTCTCCTGCTTTCCCGACCCCGCGGCAGGGGCCTCCAATACATGTTGGACTGGGAGGGTCATGGACCTGAGGAGAGGGCCTGGGTACCAGCATGGCACATCCTGGACAAGCTAATTCGAGACTTCCACACCAGACACCCGGATTGGCCTTCACGACCCAGGAGAGTAGGTCGTGCCAGACCTCGGAGGCCCAAACCAGACGTGGAGGCGGAGAACGAGGACCGTGGGTTGGAGTCATCAGGGTCACAGGGGTTCTGACCCCCCTTCCCCCTTTCCAGGAGGGCGACCCTGGACTTTCCTTGGGGACGTCGGGGGCCATCCCTTGAGGGGGGAGCTCTGTCACAGCTGCGGGCCCGTGAGTCGCTTCGCCCCACTGGCCTGTTGTGCATCAGGACACTAATGAGCCCCCTTCTTAGTTCCCGAAGGCACACCTGCTCCCTGCCAGATCGTTATTCGTGCTCAGATGACTTTCCAGCATTTTCCTGTTTGCCTGCCTGCCTGGTTCCAACCTTGCCTGTTCCTGACCATTCTGTTTTGCCTGCTCCCCGGTAAACCCTGTCTGCCTTCTGCTCGATCTCGACCTTGCCTGTCCCCGACTATTCTATCCTGCTCGCTCCCCGGTGAATCCTGCCTGTTGTCTGTTTCTGACAATAATGTGGTGTTCAGTCAAACTCTGGTGTCGCATTTAGGTTCTCGTCTGGTCCGTGACAGTAAATACTGTAAACATTCTTACCAAGCTTTTGGCATTCATCTTCAACTGCCTGACCAGCTGCTTCCAGAATAGCCTTTGACACTCCTACAAAAGGAGTGAATATCTTGTGTTATTGCTATTGTTATTACACATATTACGTAGCATATCAAACTGGTGTAACGCTAGTTTGATTTAACCTGTCTTGAGAGAAAATGTGTTGTTGGAGGAGTTTACGATGACGTCGGTGGTCTCTTTGGTTATGTCCCCCGTGACTGCCTGGATAGTCACGCTGCCTATTTTGGTTTCATACATGCCCGAACTTGAGACAATTTTAGAGAAGTGACCTAAAATACAAAAATTAAATCCAATAATGTTAAAATTAGGAAACAGCCTAATTCTAAGCATTGATATTAGAAATAAAAAATACTATATACCTAAAATACTGAAATGCCTACCTGAACCTGTGTCCTTGGAGAATTTTTTCTTCAGTTCTGCAGTAAACACCTGAAGATGGATACAAAGTTTAGAGTTGTTTCTTAATATTCTCACAACTAAGAAAGCCGTACAGGTAATGTTCATTGATTTCAATGATTTAAAACCTGCAACATGGAACAAAAGTGCATCCTCTTTACCTGCTGAGTTTCTGTGTCTCCAGAGTAAAGGATGATTGTCACCTCCGCCAGTCTTTTAGTCTGTCTCTTGCTACTAAATTTTAAGATTTCATCATACAGCATTTGGGCTGCCAGGTCTTTCGGGAAGCCGAGTCCTCCGGTCCCGATGGAGGGGAACGATATTGATGTCATCCCGCTGTCCTCTGCCTTCTTTAGGCAATCCCTGAAAATTCCACCTAAGGCCTGGAAACCGGGGCATTAAATGTTGCTTCATTTACGAATAAAACAATCTCAACAGTTGAAGTCCAAACATTTTAAAGTTAACCATTTTGAGGCCTCACTTTAGAGTGAGACAAACTACCGTAAAGACAAATCCTAAACGGCACAGCTCTACCTGCACTGCTTGAGCATTGTACGAGGCAGGCGTGACTGCGTGATAGACGAACATGCTCTTCAGCTGGCATCCCTCAGTCACGATGATCTCTCCTAAGGTTCCACTTGAGTTTTGGGCCTTTAAAAAGTCCTGAAGTTGCAGACCAGCCGCGTGGAGAAGGGCTCTTGAAAGGGCTCCTCGGTTCAGATCCAGATCATTAAACACAGAATTCACGGTCACGTCCGTCTGGAAATGCGTTAAATGAAATGGAGACTTTCAAATTCTGAGAAAAGAAGCAAAGAATATACGCTATTATTAATTACCGTGGCATCTTCAATATTCCCTACAACAAGAGTTATGTTCAAGCCCTCTTTGGTCTGCACTTGACCCAAACAGTTTGGGTTGGATGGAGTTTGATTCCCTGCTGAAGTACTGGTGGTTGTAGAGGGCAGGTTTGGTGAGGAAGAGGAGGCCTGAGGGGCACAGTGGTCTTTGAACTGCTCTCTGACAGCTGCCGCCATCTTTGCAACATTTTCGTCGCAGGTGTCCACAAAATGAACCCTCTTCAACACAACGTTGTTGTGCCTCTCATCAAAGTACTCCCTCACGGCTGTGATGATGGGGTCTACGCTCAACTTTAACAGAAAGCCTGAGGTAATGCTGAGAGCGGGCAGGGCCACGGACACACAACCCTTCTTTTCGGCAAGTTCTAAGCTGCCTTTAATGGCTTTTTTCAACTGTGCCACTCTCTTCACAAATATTATTTGACCTCCATCTAACTTAGGTGCCACTGCATGGATGATGTTCCTGCAGCAAAGCTGGCCCCCGGCAGCAGTTATGACATTATCTCCAGGCTTGAGTCGTCCTTTCAAATGGATTAAGCGGTCACAATCTTCCTGCAACTGGGGGCCTGCAGCCTTGAGGAGCGCTCGTTGAAGACCGCTGGTAAATCTGAAATCCGGATTAGCATAGCTCACAACCGCATGCACCGGGTAGCTGCAAATATCTGCCTTGCAGACGAATATTTCAGTTCCATCCACGGTCTGAAGCTGGCACAGGGCCTTGGGTACGTTGGTGGGCTTACCCTGCCCACTGGTGCCGTCCACGAGTTCAACCAGGCAACCGGTTGCATTGAAAAGCAAGTTCATACTGTCAAGATTCTGAAACAACTTCTTGGCTCCAGGGACTGAAACTACATAAGTTTCAAAGATGAGAGAAGAAACCAGCTTTTCCACCAGACTCTTGCTCTTCAGAACATCAGCTCTTGAGCCACTTAGACATATGGCCTCATATTTGTAAGACAAAGCTACTTTGTCTTGTAGTTTCTCCATGTGAGACTTGTCAAAGGCTTTAATGTGTTTCAAAATGATGTCCGGTTTGATCGCCACCATTTCCTCAACATGAGCGTTCTGTTTTAAAAAGTCTTCAAGCTCCCTGCTAACATTTATGACAACAGCCTTGTGTCCAGAAACTACAACCTGTTGATCCTTAATGCGGATCCGAATTCTGCTGGCTAGCTTATTGTTAGCATTCTCTGCTTGACGGACGTATTCATCCCATTCTGGTGTTTTAAGGACGTTACTGTCTTCAACATCCACATACTGAGACATCAGCAGTTTTCCCAGATGGTCTTCGGCATCTACAAGAGCCCCGTCGGTAACAGCGACTAACTGCAGAGTGTTTCCACTAATCTTAAGTGCTGCATTAATTCCATGAGATCTGAGAAACATATCTGTAAGTTTTTCTTCTTGCTCCTCTTTGAGCAATTCAAGCACAAAGGGATCCATGTCTAATTTCTGGTATTTTAATTCTGACATTCTATTAAATATAAGTTTTTGTACTTCCACAATCTCTTCCATCAAACCTGTGACTATTAAATCTGGACTATCGTTCCTATTTGATATTTCCAGTTCTGGGTACACACTGAGCAGCTCTTCCTTCACACCACCTTGAAAGAGAATGTTGAGAAGTGCTGGGGGCATTTTGACAGTTTCGGTTTTGCTCAACTTCTGTCTCTGCACGCGTTTTCTGATCTTGTTCGTGGCTTCATAAAGACTTTGCTCCACTCCCTCAACAACATCCACAGGCCCCGCCACTGATATGACTCCTTTGGCTTTATCAGACACAACAGCCACATCTTCCTTCAGAAGCATCTGCCTGATCACCTCCGTGCTCTCCTCCCACGCCTCTGATTCTGGAGAAAGATTTAAACACCTGAACTTTGAAACAGATTGCACAAAAGTGGCCTCCACGTTTTCCCCCCACTGGTTGATAATGGCTTTGGCGTTCTTATGCTGTTTCAGCGTCGGCGCTGGGCTCAAGCACACGGTCGCTCGGTCAAGGTTCACAATGCAGAAGTGCTCCTTCAGGGCGCTATGGATGCTCTCCGCCGCACCCTGATTGGAATTTATGTATGTCCAGACGGCACAGTCGATGGCTTTATTGATGGCCTTCGGAAGAGTCAGTCGGGGCTTCTCCTGCCCGTAGAGCGCGGTCCCCAACGATTTGTGAAAGGCAAACACTTGGATCTCTTTTTCATCGATGGTGTGCTTCTTCTTCAAGATGTTCTGAGCAGCTACAAGGTGAAAATTACAATCACACTTCAGAATTGAACCTCTAA
Source organism: Takifugu rubripes (assembly GCF_901000725.2). Taxonomy (NCBI): domain Eukaryota; kingdom Metazoa; phylum Chordata; class Actinopteri; order Tetraodontiformes; family Tetraodontidae; genus Takifugu; species Takifugu rubripes. Next base: position 24,640,752 of record NC_042285.1, on the reverse strand, counting down.
AAATTGCTGTGATGATTGCTCCTATGTGTCAGTGTACGGAGGGCTCAGCCAATCTCAAAATCATACCTTTCTGCTCTTTAAAGGTGATGATGGCGGACTGATCAACTTCATCCACCACAACACTCTCCACCTCCCCACCTGCATTCTCAAAGTACAATGCCAGGAATTCTTTGCCGATGTTTTCTGCACCTTCAACAAGAACTTGGTGTGTGACCTCCAGAAGCTGGACCAATAATCCCATTTTTATGAACCTAGCGTTTTGAGGGCATCTTGTCACGAAATCGGAGGCTTCTGTGATGGAAGTGACAAAAGTAGAAGCTCATTACGCAACCGTACATTCAGGAAGAAAAGCAGTTAAAAGTCAGGCATGCAAAAGAATTAATCCTGGCATGTAAAGTACCTTTTCCACTCTGGAAAGTCACCACAGCTGAAGTCATGTCAGGGAGGAATTCAAAACTGAAGACTGGATTTTTGGAGTCACCATCTTTCAAAATGTTGTGCACCAGCAACTTCAAAAAATTCTGATTATTCTCTGGAACATTTGCCAAAAGAGCCGAGGTGGGGCAGGCCGCTTCGGCCGCTGTCTCGTCATTTCCACCCCCGGCGTGTGCCTGACCTTCGGGCGCAGGGACGCACTCCTCCCTTTTCGCCTGGTTGTCACCGATATCTGCTGTTAATTAGACACAAACAAGCTTTGAGACAAGAATCACAGGATGACACACATATGAGTTTATTTTCAGTTAGTTACATTTCACTGCGACTGTGTGAGATGAGGTTGCCTGGAAGTGAAGGAAAATAAAAGAAAATTTGTTAATGATTATCTTGTGGAATCAGTTTTGCACTGTACATGTCCCAGAAAGATAGATAGATCATTTTATAGTGATGTAACCGTACACGTACCTGCACTGTGGCCTCGTTTGTGAGTAGACGCACTGTCATCTTCAGGACACACTTGTCCACAGTGATCTCATGCGACCCTTTCTCCAACACACCTTTCTGATCTGTGAGTGGTTAATAGAAATGAGATTACTCTCATGTGGGATAAACATTTAATGCCCCACTCTATCCCTCACATCAACTTTCATCCTTGGCCTTCTGTATGTCGGCAACAGAAATGGGTGGATATATCAAATCCACTTCCTTATTGTGCTTTAGCCTTACTTTTTATTTCTCGGGGAAATCCAGGAGTGGAAAAGCCGCTCCAGTTTTGAGCTGCACAATTTAATCATAACATTACAGGCTGATGTTTAACTGATGTTAACATTGAAGAATGTGTGTGTGTGTCTGTGTGTGTTGGGGTTAGACAAAATTTAGAAAAATGTTAGGTTGAGGTTGGTTTGTGTCGCGTTGTACAAATCAAATCACAATAAACAGAGAGCAAAGAAAGGACATTAAGGGTCTACTTTTTCAGCCCAAACTCACCCTGCTCTCTGCGGAAGCGTAACACAGCCGTCCTGTCTCCCTCTTTATAATCCACCTCACACTCACCACCATTTGACTTTTTGCTCTGAAAGTACCTCAGTAACTTATTTTTAAGCCGACATATGTTGTTTTCTTCGAGCTCCACCAGCAGATCGTGGGAGACTTCCATCGTTGCGGTTCGTCGTCTGATTTCGGAGTCGTGGTTTACTTTCACTTTTGTTTCCGGAACACGGAAATGGTTTTTATCTGCGCTGTTTTGTAAAGAAAGAAAGGCTTGAGTCTCCTGGCGTTTAGGTTATCCCAGCGTTTCTAATCACACATTACGTGATTACTTTTATTAAGTTTTACGAAGGGACGGTAAGTGTCACATCCCAGCACCTTTTTTACGCCCCTGCTGTTTAGTCTTTGTAATTCGTGTGCCGTTTCGTACTGCGTCATTGTCACGCAACCGTCTTCTTTTTTCTTAGCTAAAGTTGTTATTATCTTGATGTTTTAATTAGCGCCATTCTCGAAAAGCGACTATAATCAGTCAGCTACTCCTAGTCGCACCAAATTACATAAGTTTTGTATTTTATTCTTGATGTAATGTCGGTTTGCTTCACTAAAATATAAAGCAGGTCACTTGAAGTAGCAAATGGTTCATTCTTAATTTTACTTTCTGTTTTGGCCTGCGCTTGTATTGCATTTGCACATATTTCTAAAGGGTGGGCTACTAGCACCTAAAAATAGTTTATTATAAAGTGATCGTAACCCATTCTGTGTCTTTTATGAATTTTAGAAACATATTCTACCATGTCTACTTGATTGTATCTAGAAAAATGACTTTTACATACTTTTCTGCTCCCTCTAGCGGAAGGGAGGCGAACAACACCACACGGAATTTATATATAGAATATATTTATACTATAGAATTCGAGGCGATTGCTATAAATTGAATTTTATTATAATCAGTGAATTGATGTCTGCTGAATCATTGTAGATATTCTTGTTTTATGATGGGTGTTGAGGTGTTTAACTTTAACTATTTTTTGTAGATCTCTGCCAAACATGGCCAGTCTGTTTGATATTCCCCTAGATGGACCTTCATTCACCATTTGGAAAAGTTGTGAATTGTTTCTGAATGATATTCTTCAAAGCAAATTTGGATGTGTGGCCATCGTCAGTGGCACGGCGTCCGAAGGCTACCGGTCCGTTATGCCGATTAAAAAACCAGCCCCCGTCTCGGAAAAGAGGTTCGAGGCGCTCGTTTCAGGGGTGAAGGTGTCGGTCCACAAAGCAGATCTTAGCAATTTCCCTGTGGATGCTGTCGTCAATGCGGCTAATGAAGGCCTTCAACATGTTGGTGGCATTGCTCTGGCTCTCTCTAAAGCCGGAGGTCCCCAAATTCAAGAGGACAGCGATGAACATGTCAGAAAGTTTGGTGTCTTGAAAACAGGCGAGGCGATTGCTCTGCCCGCTAGACTTTTACCATGCAAAGTAATTATCCATGCAGTGGGCCCAAAAATATCACGCCACTCCCCGCCTAATTTCCGTCAGGCTGAACAGCTCTTGGACAGTGCTGTTTTGAACAGTCTTAGGAGAGCAGAGGAGTGCCATCTGAAGTCAGTTGCCCTCCCAGCAATAAGCTCTGGACTGTTTGGCTACCCTTTGCCGCAGTGTGCCGACAGCATAGTCAGATCTGTCAGATGGTTTTGTGAGAAATCCCAAGTCAAGTATCTGAAGGAAATCCTACTGGTGAACATCGATGACCGAACTGTGACCGAAATGGAGAAGGCCTGCAAAAGGATTTTTTCTACTCACTCAGCCAGCAGCTCAGCAGGAAACAAGACTGCAAAAACCTACCATAGCTCGACACACACTGTCCAGTTGGGAACTGTCCAGCTGACACTGAAGCAGGGTCAAATTGAAGAGCAGCAGGTAAGAATCAATACTAATTGCTCCCAATATTGGTCTTAGTGCATCATGCTAACGCAAACTTGGCTGACCTTTTTGATGTGCGTACGATGGTGTATTTGATTTAACATTTTCTTATATGATTCATCACTGGGTTTACAGTAAGTCTTTGCTGTATTTTTTAATTGTCTTAGACGGATGTGATTGTTAACACAGCAGTCAAAGACTGTTGGAACAGTGGTCAAATCTCCAGGGCCATACTGAAGAAAGCTGGCCCGAAGATGGAAGAAGAACTTAAAAGCACCAGGGCTGCTAATGGAAGTATCATCACCACAGGACCCTACAACCTGCATTGTACAGAGGTGTATCACGCGTTGTGCATCTCTAAGTTCAATCACAAAGCGCATCAGGTAGAGTGTAGCTGTATATGGAAGCTTGAATTCCTCCTTTCAGGTTTTTCACCTTTTCTGCCCCTCCATTTATTCTTCCTTTGCAGATTCTTTCAAATGCAGTATCAGAATGTCTGCAGTCGGCGGCCGCAAAGTCGCACCAGTCAATCTCATTTCCCGCCATCGGCACAGGAGGCCTGAACTTTGAGAGGGAAGAGGTCGCCCAGATCATGACAACGGCTGTGCTCGAGTTTGCAAAAAATTCTTCGAAGAAGATGGAGGTTTATTTTGTGATATACCCCAGTGATCACAATACATTTAAGGTTTGATGACAGAAATCTTACTTGAGATTTAAAGTCGCTGAGTTGCTGATTTCAATGTGAAGATAAAAAAACAAACTGTGTCATGGGAGAAAACATCTGTCCAGTGATAACTGTCTTCTTCCAGGCTTTTGAAGATCGGATGAGATCTCTCCAGCTAGAGACTTTCAACCCCCCACCCACAAAGGGTATTGTGCTGCTTCCTGTAAACATAATGCAAATCATGCTAATGCTAACCTGTGGCAGACTTTAGTGCCGCTCATAGCTCTGTCTAAGTTCCAAAGGTTTTAGCATCAAAATAGATATCGAATAATTGTGTCAAACTGTGTTTCTCAGCAGTGACTGAGCAGCAAGACGATGGGATGGGAGATTCTACTGCAAAGCTCAGCGTGAGTGGTTCCTCTGAGGAATCAAGACAAGAGGCTTACGCGTGGCTCTCTGACATCCTCATTCATCGCCGGGTGATGAGAGAGATCCAGAACAACTTCATCACTCACTTTGGGGAAGAAGAATATCTGCAGCTTACCAAAATAATCTGCCAAAATAACGTTGCCATCGAGGAGTTTTTAAACCAAGGCGTGGCACGCCTAATTTTGAATGGAGATTTCATTGTAAATGTAGCGGTTGCCTGTTTGGCGGTGGAGAACATGCTTTGTAAGATCCAGAAGGATTTTGTGAACGAGGAGGCGAAGCTGCTCTCAAGTTATACAAATACAAACCTGCAGTATGAACGACGTGAGATTCCCAATCCCAGATCACATTTCTTAGCGACCGACTTCCGGTCTGCAGGCCTGGAGATTGTTAAGGTACAGTATACAAAAATGTTCTGACACTAGCTGTGCTGCTTTCTTTGGTCGTAACCCTCGCGTATGACGAGTTGTTTGCGGGAATTTGTGAAATCTTTTTTTTTTTGTTAAAGATTAAAAGTGTAGAGAATCCTACACTGAGGATGATCTTTGGCCTGAAGAAGAACCAAATGAAATCTTTTACAACCCGGAGAATGCTGCAGCGCATCCCTGCACACTTCTGTGATATGGTCAGCCATATCGGATTCCAGGCAGAGTTTGCGCCACCTGATGGTAATGCTTGGCGTGCTGCACTGTTGTCAACGGTGTTGAAAATGGGTTTTAACAGAACTGTTTGACTTCTTACTACAGAACCAGCCCAGGGACAGGGCATCTACTTCACTGGCAAAGTGTCAACAGCCATGAACATCTGGAGTCAGGCAGTTTCTGAATATATATATTTTGTGGAGGCTGATGTGCTGACAGGAAAGTCTGCCCCTGGTAAACCTGACCTGATCCTGCCACCTCCTGTGGATGTAGACCCGCTGGTCCGGTATGACAGTCTGAGTGGAGGAGGTGACATCTCTGTCATATTTACTGGCTATCAAGCTTTGCCCCTTCACATCATCACCTGTAAGAAAACATAATACACGAATACCTGAACATTCTGAGCTAGGAGCACATCCCGCGGTGTTACACAAAACAAAGGAGCAATGCGATTATAAATCAAGGTTAAGTGTTTGAGTAATTATTAATGCAGATAGCAGGACTGCTTCCAATAAGTCACATATATGGGTTATGTTTAATATTTTATTACACAATTTACACACAATTGCACCAGTAGAATTTGTGAAACTAACAGTGTATTTCATTTTTAAGGGGTGAAAGGCTGCATTTGTTATGCATAATACCCTGCTACACATAAATGAATGTAATAGAGTACAATCTTTGTTTAAATCAAGCGTACCTGATTTTTCCTTCGAGGACATTAAATTCAAATTTAAATAACATGCCTGCTGTCATTTTTTCGTGCAAAAGATGGGCGTGGTCAGATACGCCCGCAGGCGGACCCATGTTGCCCTGGCAACTGCGTGTCGCTGTCTGTTTGGCACTGCTGAGCGCACATGTTTGCTTGGCAAATCTACCACAAAAGGGGTTATTCAACCACAGGTTTACAGACATTTGAGGTAGGGCGAGGAATAATATATCGTAATTAACGTTTAAGCAATACATATTTCAGAATAAAAATGTGATTAACGATCACAGCTAATGTAGCATCAGAACTGGAAATAGCCTTTCAAGTACTTCCGGTATTTCAACTTAAATGCAATTTTAGTTCACGCGTGAATAGGAATTAAAATAAATGTTTGCTTTTTTTGTTGAACTTTCTCCCGGTATCAGTTAATTTTTAGAACTGATGTAAAAACACTGTTATGAGGGATATAAGTATAGACTGCTTTGTATATTTACGTGTATAATCTATGAATTTGACCAGTTGTGTAAACACCCCAAACTCTTATTCTGTAAACTACACCGGAAATAACTGTGCAACAGGCAGAAACTTCCTGTTATTTGTAGCCGTGATTCATTCACGTTAGCTCATTTTTAGCTTGTGATGCGCTGATTTCTTACTTGTTACGTTCAGAACCACGAAGAAGTGCGTCATGTCTTAAAACATTGTCCCTTGTCCACTTCCGTTCACCTTTAAATCGTGTTACGCGCACATGGAATGTAATTACCTGGCTATTAAGCCGGCTAGTTTTTTATGTTGGTCAGCTGCAGGTTGGAAACAGACAGGATGTCGAATGACCTCGCCGGCGTGTGGGAGGTGGCGCTGAGTGATGGAGTCCACAGGATAGAGTTTGAACACGGCACGACTACTGGAAAGAGGGTCATCTACGTTGACGGAAAGGTATGAAATCACGTAGCCTATAGATATTTCCCCAGTCCGACTGCCTGCTTCAGTCCAGCGAGGAGCTGCTAATGGATTCCCCTCGCTGCAGGAGATCCTGAGACGGGACTGGATGTTCAAACTGGTCGGGAAGGAAACTTTCAGTGTGGGGAAGTCGGAAACCAAAGCGACCATCAACATCGACGCCGTCAGCGGTTTCGCCTATGAGTACACACTGGAGATCAACGGCAAGAGCTTGAAGAAATACATGGAGAACAGGTCAAAGGTCACCAGCACATGGATTCTCAACTTGGACGGCACCGACTGCAGGGTGGTTCTGGGTGAGTATCATCCACACCTTAAACTGAATTTGCGATATATCTCTTTTGAGTAATTGTCTGGGAGAATATACTTTAGTTTAAAGGGATGTCTTCCTGAAGAACCAAAAACTAATATGTCGCAACGACAGCTAATCTCCTCAATCGCTTTAAACCCTACACCATCTCCAGCCACCTGTGTCATCAAGTCAAATCCTCTTATAATTATGCTGCTGGCAGTTGATCAGCCACGTCACCTGCATTAGCAACAGCACTATCGGGCAGGGAGAACCACGTGCCTCCATAATCAACCATGCAAAGATCAATGAGGTGATCCAGTTCAACTCAAAAATGTCAATAAAGGTTCCTTGTCGGCACAATATTTCTGGGCCTCTCAGCATTGCTGCATCATCTCCAGTGAGGTCAATGTTGTAATCCCTTTAGGTCCTGTACTTCTAATCACCACTAGAGGGCAGTAGAACCCTTAGGTAGCTTATGTCTGCTTCGACTTGCATATTTATATTAAGCCACAGACTATTAAAATCATCCTCTATATTGATATCCTGTATATCAAAAGTTTATGATCTTCATTGTTCAGTTTGTAGCTCAGTTCTGTCAACATATATTTCACTTTTATGAGCTGTGTTATTTGAGATGATGTTTTTCAGCACTCGTCAACATTTAATTTCTGCCCTGTTTCAGAGAAGGACACCATGGATGTTTGGTGCAACGGCCAAAATATTGAGACAGCAGTAAGTAAAACAACAAGGTCATGTCCCTGAATCCAATTCTGTCATTAATCTTTTTTCTTTTTTTTTAACCATGAATGAAATCAAGGCTTCGGTCAGTGGTATAGTAGTACCCAAATACCGTATAGAAAGGTTAAACATATGAATGTTTTGATGGTAAATACATTTTAAAGTTCTAGTAAAATTTAGGCCTGAGTAGTGTAAGTCTACGTAAGTAAGTAAGTGATCTGATTTGTCTAAGTGGACTAGATCAGCTCACATGTGCAGTATGGAATGCCCTAATCTGAGCTGTTACACCTGCAGGGCGAGTTTGTGGACGATGGCACGGAAACCCATTTCACACTGGGCGACCACAACTGCTGCGTGAAGGCTGTGAGCAGCGGAAAGAGACGAGACGGGATCATTCACACCCTGATCGTGGATGGTGCAGAGATAGCAGAATGTGTGGAGTGACAGTGCGGCGCGGTGGCACTCGTGTGGCTGGACTCTGGATGTATATACATACATGCATTAGGCCCGTTAAAAGGCAACATGCGATTCATGTTCCACCGGCGTCAACGTTAGAGACCAACTATTTAACACGCATCTGGCTTCTTCAGCCAGCCCAGTGCGACTAGTTTGATCCGCTCTATGAGCATCCGATACTACGAGGCTGTTGTGCTGAGTGTCGTCTTTTACTGTGAATTGCTGAGGAGAGACAGATTATTTGGCCTGTGTGGATTTTAGTCATTTGTAATCAGCTTTTAGCAGGCAGCTGCCAGCACCAACTTACTGTATTTACTGTGTTTGACAATCACCAATATGTGATGTTAATGACTGGAAGAACTATTGACGGGCAGCTAAATTAACCACTTGGAGATCTAAATTCTAACTTTTAGAATTGTCTGTGAAATTGAATAATAATTTAAATCACTGGGTGTTGGTTTACTGAGAACTTCCCCCAGAAAAGCTACTGAATCAACCATTGATTTTTTTCATTGTTATTTAAATACATTTTTGTCTCTGTTTGGATTTTGTGTTGTGAAAATAAAGTTTTTTTTAATGCAATTTTGCCGTGTAAATTTATTCACATTGGTCTCTGGCTCCATCTTCAGGTTTACCGTGGAACTATAGCTTAAGACGTCAGATTTAGAACTGAGGCTCTGACCATAATCTATATATTTCTCACAAATACAGAGAATTTGAAGTCTTTTTGTGCTCGTTTAGCTACATTTTCTGGTTGGCTCCTTTATAAAGAGAGAACATTAATGACGCGCACAAAGAAAATGTGGAAGCACAACATAATCACATTAATCCAAACTGAAATGAACCGCCAGTGCGAAGACATCAGGAACACATGAAACAGTGCAATGAACTGATCCATAAGCACATATATTGCATTAGTGAATGTCACGAGCAGCGTGAAGAAATACCATCGATTTACACATGTTTTTATTTTTATTCTCACTGTGATGAGATCATTTCTCAACCTCTTCCTGTTTTGCACATTCAGTCACAAGTCAGGGAAAACCACATTTTTCACAACATCAAAGCTCTATGTTCCGGTATGAAATATGCAAAACATACTTGTGCTGGTAAAAACTGCTAAAAAAAACGGACAACAGGAATGTTGTCAGCTGATCCAAAATCAGACCAAGCTCAAGCCTTAAGTAGTGAGACTAACACTGAGATAAACACTAAATATTAACTAGACTAGATAACTAAATATCTTATGGTAACAAAAGCATCTTTAGGTCCCAACAATGTTCCTTGGCTTTGATCTTTGGAAGATCAAAGGTCAAAGACCCTCCAGAATCTGGAACATCACCTAGATTTAATCAGATCGTCCTTGATACATTATCAACATGTCCTGAACATTTTATTGTTATCCATTTAGAACTTTTTTGAGAGAGAGAGAGAGAGAGAGAGAGAGAGAGAGACAGACAGACAGACAGACAGACAGACAGACAGACAGACAGACAGACAGACAGACAGATTAACGTCTGGACAACTGATTGCTGTGTCTGTTGGAACGACACAACCAGCATTAAAATGCACCTCATTCGTATAGATTTTAATATGTCCTTTTAGTCGTCCATCCGTCCGTCTTCTAGAACGTCCCTCAACATTCACACACATCGGTCGCTTCATGTGCAGACTTCCCAATTGTCTTAGGCAACAGTTAACATAACTCTTTTTTCTTTTTTGCCCCGAGGAGGGGAGGTGAGGATGTTTCCCTGGCTGGTAATTCAACTACAGGGTGACGGAGCTGTTCCTGGACCGGGTGCTCCCAACGCTGCTCACCGAGCCCTTCTTGAAAGTGGCCAGCAGCGTGCTGCTGATGAGGCCCCGCTTGTGACAAACAGTCAGCAGGCGGTTCCGGAACTTCACCCCGATGAAGGCGTACAGCACCGGATTGACGGCGCAGTGCACAAAGGCCAGCACCTTGGTGACGCTGTAGGCCGCCTCCAAACTGTACCTGGTCTCACACAACCTCTCCTCCACTAAGCTGCTGTTAATGAGCAGCTTGATCAGCAGGACCACGTTGTAAGGCAGCCAGCACACGATGAAGGCGAACACCACCGCCAGGATGACGCGTATGGCCTTCTGCTTTTGCCGATTGTGCCTGTGGTAGAGTGTCACCAGGGTCGAGCTGTAGCAGACAGTCATGATCCCCAATGGCAGGAAGAAGCCCAGCACTTGGTGCATGACGCCCATGGCGACGAACAACCGGTCGGTGTTTTCATCCTTGTCTTCGTAGCAGATGTCGTAGTCCAGGTCCTCTGTGCTCATGTGCCGTCTCTGGATTACAGTGGGGAGGGCCAGCAGCATGGCCACCAGCCACACCGCGGCGCACGTCACCGTCACCACCGGCCTCCGGGGCGACTTGACTCGTGTCGCTTTCACGATGGCGAGGTGGCGGTCCACGCTGATGCACGCCAGCAGGAAGACGCTGCTGTACTCCGAAGCCTCCTGGAGACCTGACAGGAATTTGCACATGCCGTTGCCGAAGATCCAACCGTAGTGGATGTCCACGCCCCAGAACAGCAGGGTGAAGCCGAAGAGGAGGTCCGCCAGTGCCAGGTGAGTCAGGTAGATGTCGGTGCTGCTGCGACGCTTCGCCATGCAGCACACCACGCAGATGACCACGCTGTTGCCCACCGTGCTAAGGACAAAGACAAACACGTAGGTGATCGCCAGGCCCAGATTATTGAATCCAGGCACGGTCAGGTTGCACGGAACCGAGCTGTCATCGTACAGATCATAGGAGGAGTTTTCCAGGCCCTCCAGGAGCCCTTCAAAATTGAAGACGGGAGTCATCGGCGGCTGCGGGACAAGAGGAAGTTTCACGTCATTTTGGACGCCTGTCCACACATGACCAACGGTAGCAACAGAAAGGTTCAACAGTCGCTCCTTCATACCTGCCACGCTCCGTCTTGTGGGCTGGAAGGTCTCAAGCAACTGAGAGCCGTAACCAGCAAAAGCTGCAGCTTCATCTCCCTCGTGTGTAAACCGTCCCCGAGCCAGTGAGCCTGCGGCCGCAAGAAATAAG